>NW_020455932.1:1453984-1723317 GCF_003342845.1 Nothoprocta perdicaria | reverse complement strand
GTCGCGCTGCGAGCGCGATCGCCGCTTCTTCCGAAGCCCGTTGCATCGCGCCGGGCCATCCATGTCTCTCTCGCCGGCGCTGCCTCTCGCTCGCCTTCCCCCCCCGCCCCACCACAAATCCGGCTCCCCCGGCGGAATAACGGGGGAGGGAGCGAGGGGAGGGGAGGAGAGGAGGGGAGGGAGCGAGGGGAGGACGGCGAGGGCCGGGGTGGGGGGGGGAATGAAAGAATCCGAGCGCGGCTCCAGCAGCACCAGCAGCGAGCACCGACTGTAAGAGATTCCTACGAGCGAGCCAAGGAAAGTAATGGCTGATCTCAGGTCGCCTTTGTAAAAAAAAAAAAAAAAAAAAAAAAAAAAAAGGCGAAAGAGAGGGGAAAAAAAAAAAAAAACAGCCTCGCCAAGCAGGCAATAAATCAGAATAGCGGAATGCTTTGATCAGGGGGCTGGGAGGGCGAGGAGTGGCGAGGGAGAGAGGGGAATAATAATAATAATAAAAGAGACAGAATTAAGGCCAAAAAAATACTAAGAATAAAGAAAGAAGGAGAGAGACCCGCTGGAAGGAGGGAGCAGAGAGGATTTCCGTGCATCCTTGCACAAGATTTATTTTCTTTCTTCTTTTTTTTTTTTTCTCTCCTCTCTCTCCCCCAACTAAAAGAACTTCCAGAAGGGGTGGGAGAGAGAATATATATATATATATGTATATAATAAAATATAACCTCTCTCTTTCTTTAGGCGCGCGTGTGCAGGGGAGGGCGCAGCCTCCCCTCCCCGCCGCCGCTCCCCCTCCTCCTTTATCTCCCCGGATCAAACACAATAATAATAATAATAATAATAACAGCAACGACGTGTCCAGATGCGATTTTCCCAGGCTCCGAGCAGGGATGGACTCCGGAGCGGAGCAAGGAGTCCAGCCTGGCCACGCCGAAAGCAGAACCCAACAATAAAAGAAAAACGGGGAAAAAAAAATAAAAGGGGGGGGGGGGAGAGGGAGGGGAGATGAAGGAGAAAGCCCCAAACACGCCCACCCACCCCTACTGTTAATACGGATCAATCATGGCAAATTCATCGGATTAATTGTGGCGAGGAGGACAGGAGAGGTGTGTGGGGGGGTCCTGCTGGCGGCGACAATAAATCCAATCGGAGACTGACACCCCCGGAAAGCAACACCCTAATAGCAGTGCTAACGATAATGACAGCGGTGCCGCGGCCCGGCGGAGCTGCGGGCCCGGCGGCCGCCGCCTCCCCTCGCGCTCTGCTCCAGGCCCCGGTGTCGGTGCTGCCTCCACTGCCGGCCGCGGCCCCCGCCCGCACCGGTCACGTGCCCGCCTCCCTTCCCCGCGTGAAAAGCGGCGCCCCAGCCGCGCGAAATAAGTCGCGGGCATGCGCGCCGCGCCTGCGCACTGACAGCCCGCGCCCCCCCCCCCGCGCGCCGCCGCCCGCCCCCTCCAATTCCCCGTTCCCCCAAGTTTCGCCCCACGTTTTGGTTTCCCGTTGGTGTCCCCTTCCCCCGCGGTTCCCCACTTCAAATGCCCCTCTTGCTCAGTGTCCCTCTGCCCCTGTTTGCCCAGGCCCACGCAGGACACGGACGCGTGGCCACCTGTCACACATCGCCACCATCGCGCCGCGCCACGCGTCCCGCGTGGTCCTGCCGCCATCAAGCCCGTACACTGCTATCGGACACAGCCTGTGGCAAGGCCGTGTCCTGACATGGCTGCCCCAACGCCGCCTGTGGCCCCGCGAGCAGAAACGCTCCTTAGATGCAGAGACTTTGAGCTTCATTTTACAGGGGCTCAAGAATGGGCCTGGATGCCACCAGCCCAGCCGTACACGTCTGTGGATCTGTTTGCTTTGCGCTCCTCGCGCTTTCCTCTCTCCACCTGCACCCCACGCACTTCCCACTGCTGCTCTGTGCAGGGGCTGCCTCAGGGCTCAGTGTCCACGTCTCTTCAGCACTGAAAAGGATTCAGGAAAATTGGCATTTATGCCTGGGCCGGTGCTCACCGTCACCCTTCCCACCTGGTGCTCCTCAGCGCCAGGAGAAGCGGCAGCGGGAGGGAACACTCGCGCACGGGCAGGTCCGGGGGGAAAGCTTTAGGATCAGAGAGCTGTTCTTAGGAGGAAGGAAAAGGGGTGGAAGAGAGGCACACAGATGAACAGGGCCAAGAGAAGCAAACCTGGAGAGACCCAATATTCAGAACAGAGCAGCATGGAGGGCTCTGGTTGAGCGGCACCGTTTCTACACTGTCCACCTGATGAACAGGTGAAATGAAACAAAAAGTGTGAAATATTTCCAGGGAGACCAGGCTGGAAGGAGGATCAGAGAAAAGAAATCACTTAACATGCCATCTCTACAAGAACCTTAACTGAGAACCCATACTGCGGCCTGCTCTAACCACTAATCATTTCTTTATCGCAATATCGGGAAGGGCTGCAGCACATTTTGGAACAAAGGCTATGTTCTCCAGGGTGTATTTTTACCATAGTCTCCCTATAGGTTGCTTTAATTCATGAGGGATGATTCCCACTTGATTGCATAACGTGTTGTTTACTCTGTGCCCTAATGCTTAGGCCACTGTGATCAAGTAACACTTCTAATGTATTTTCTAGGAGTATGAGTGACTCTATGAAGCACTGGGAATTGAGCACATCTCCTCTTTCCAGACGGCAAATGACGTTTTTGCCACCTCTCTCCACACAGTCTTCTGCATGCAATACAGTGATTTTTAAGCTGGAGCATTCAGGTCTGAACCGACAGAAGGAAGTACAAAGCCACGGGTAATCTGATAGTGTAAGATCACATACCTTACGGAAGGCCATGCTGCTCATTGCAGAGGTACATGGCTAGTTTTTCATGACCCTTCAATACCGAGCTAGAGAACATCACATCCTAGATCTGACCTGAGATCTCCCTGCTAAAAACTTTTGTTTTATAGCTGTGTGCTTAACCTATGTGATCTGGCTGTACAGAAAAAACTGCAGGTATTGTTGAAGCAATACAATTTGTGTGTATAGAAAAGTCCAAATATTACAAGGTCTCTGTCTCTGCAGAAATATTAAACTGTACTCTATCAAATAACTGTTGGAGGTTTTTTGGAAAATAACTATGCAGTTTTCAGGGCAATGTAATTGATTATAGTTTCCTTCACATCCATCACCATTAAAATGACTTAGAAAACCTGTAGTTGGATATGCTTTTGCAGACATTCATTGCATGGTTGAAAGTCTGCTCAGTCAGTGCGCTCGTTGAGTACATGTGGAAGACAGAAAGGATGCGTGATTTATTTTGCATTCTTTATAGAAACAAAACTCTAGATTTACACATCTACTGAAAAAATAAGATTAAAAACCATCCATCTAACTCATCCTCTATTGCAAAACATTTTTCTTCTTGGGTAATATTTATATCGAGCATTAGAAATCACTTGTCACCTTCTCAGGTACAATACAGGCAAATTGTCATATCGCTGGGTCTGATCCAGCATCAGCAGGAACTTTTTTGTCAACCTTAATTTGGGAGGAAAAGCAAGCAGAGTCCCCATCGCCCACGGGTGAAGCTCTCTCTCAAGGGGTTTCTTATCGCCAGCTGAAGATCTCAAGTGATCTTACAGGGAGACCCATCCAGACCTCCATGCACATTTATTCTTAGGCCACCTGTTAACATTTCCTCTAGAAATACATCTTGCCTGGCGCCCGGCATGAGAAAAGAGCTTTTTTGTTGTTGTTTTGTTGGCAGGAGTTCGTGCTAGTGACGCGCCGAGTCCCTGCTGGTGAGGTTACTGCCTAGTCTACTCAAGTGGGTGCTCTTAGCTCGTTAAACCCAACTCCCACAGTAGGAGCACTTGTTGAACATGTGCTAACAGATACATAAGCTACCAGTTTGAGACAGACACCAGAAGCTCTGCGATCCTCCCATCCCTAAGCAAGGGAGAAATAAAGGTTTACACAGACAAAAAGCAACAATTAAAATTTCCATATCATCCTTAGGGGTTAAAACAAAATAAAACTCACAATAGTAAAAGGGACTGATTAGGACTAGCCTCTGGCACTCCTATCTGAGAAAGCTAGGGAAATAACAGGAGAATTGGGAAGTAATTCATGGCTTGAGGAAAGAGCAAGAGCCTTGTTTCTGACAAGAAAACTTTACAATGTTTGGGGTTTAATTTTTTAAGATGGCATTTTAAAAACTTTAAGCTGTGTAAGATGCTCAGTGAAGGCAGAAGTGCTTTCTAGGGAGAGCCTCGTTTTAGGGGATGGGTAGTTTAAGGTAGACATAAATTTGTATCTCATAGACCAGTTTGGTTTTAGAAGGAACTTGAGTTGAGAATGCAAGAACAAGGGAAATGGAAAAAAAGGTGGTGGGTTTTTTGGTTTTTTTTTTTTTTTTTTGTCATTGTTTTGACCGTGTTTGTACAGTACATTTCATAAAAAGAGAAATAATAAGAACCATAATTCTAATTAAAAAAAATCCAGGGTGACTGTGTGAATGGAAGATTTTTAAACAGTTCCATAGAACTAAACCCATTTTAGTTTAAATTATATTGCATATGAATCTATAAGAGAAGTCTGGTGATAGTTAGGGGCTGGACTAGCTATTTCTGCAAGTGTTATCCTAGTAAGAGGTTTGGAAGAAAAATAGGTAAGATGAAGGAGCAACTAAAGCAAGCCAGCCTGGAATAGTATAAACCCATGATCTTCACATGAAGAAATAGTTCAAGAATGATGATAAGTAGGAAAGTAGGGTTGGCTGAAGCTCAAGAAGACAGGTTTCTAGAGTGACATCCAGAGAAATACACGAGGAACAAAAAGGCATTCCTCTCACAAATTAATGACCTTAACTGATCTGACTGCCACCAGGCAGCTCTGAGGCCAAGAATAATGAGAACTTTCAGAGTTATCATAATATTGATTTCAAAGTTGTTGAAAGAGGTGTACATTTTAGTGCCGCAGAATTTAAAACAATTTATAATTAATGCTGATTTTAATCTTGCTATGACTATGCTATGATTTTCCTTTGCCCTACTAAGGAGCAACATGGAATTGGTCACAGTCAGAAATGGGAGACTGAACTAGACAGACCACCAGTCTGATCCAATCCACCATCTTCTGCATCTTTCTGACAGCAACATTAAGACAGCCACACATATCAGTGTCTTTCCCAAATCTCCTGTACTTTGTTATTAGGAAAGGACAACAATCCAATAACCATTCTCATCAATACTGTAAGATCATGGGGTACATGAAGACATTGAGAGGTAGATAGATTAGCTAGCTTGCCCAGAGGAGACAAAGCTTGTTTTTTATTTTGTTTTGTTTTAAGCTAATGGAAATCATTGTGCAGTTGTTAGCTCTTTCTTTAAAATATTTTTGAGTTCAGGAATTTTGAGAATTGGGAAAAAGCTGGAAAGCTTGAAGTTGCCAGTAGAAATATAAGTTTTCTGCAAAAGGATGTAAAGCCAAGTTAGTCTGCACGCCTTACTCCCATAAACAATTAAAACAAACTTGGAAAGAAAAGCATCAGTAAATTTCAACAGAAAAGAATCAGCACGAGGAGGAGATAAGAATCTCAGAGTCTTGATCCATTGACTTGAACAGATCTACGCTAATTTACAGCAGGTCAAAACTTGGTCCCTAGAGAATACAGGAGTCGGGAGCAATAAGGCTGTGTATGTTTGTCATGTATGGCCAGACAAACTCAGAGAGTTTTTGGTTGTTTACTTTTGCCTGAAAGTATTAGGAAATTGGATCTTGCTTGCTCCTCAAGATTTGATCACATTCACCCCGTGGATGCCACCTAAACCTATGTTTCTAATTAATCTCTTTAATATTTCTTACCCTACAGCATAAACGTGATTGAATCGCACCATTAGTGAATAGAAGGAATAAATCAGAAGTTATTGGATTTCAGAAAGTCTTATTTGAAAATTCAAAATTATAAGGATAGGATGAATTCTGTGTTGTCTGTGGGACTGCAAAGCGTGATGATAAACAGCAAGATCAAGGTTATGTCACTGTGCATAGAGAATCCTGGAAAGTCTGATGTTGCAGTTTTCTTGAATACCTAACATAAAGTATCAAATAAATGGTGCATGAATGAACTTTAGAGATGATGCTGGGTTTGGAAGAAACACAAGCGTTCATGTTAGTGGAGGAACAAATATGAGAGACTTCAAGAACAAGATTTAAATAAGGATTGAAAGGTAATGAGTTATATTTTCAGTGGAAGCAAAGCACAAACTGCAAATATTATAGTTCTTCAATTAGCATTATAAAAAGTTAACAGATCTTCTAAGGTGAAATCTTGACCTCAATTACATGCAAATGAGAAAACTCCTATTGACTTCAGGAAGTTCAGCATTTAGTTCTGAAGTGGGTTTTTTCTTCAGTTTGAAAATGGCATTTTCAAACTCACTACAAGATATCCAAGTATATCCTGGTGCTTTGGTCATTTTCAAAAAAAAAAAAAAAAAAGAAAAAAGGAAGAGTGCTAAATAGGTAGCGAATGTATCTGCTCTAGAAATTGGTTAACTTTTATTACCAGAAAAGATCAACTATTTCTGTTTCAACGATGCTGAGTTCAGATCTCACTATGACACACTATACCAATTCTACAACATTCTAATCAATTTAGACACTTCTTGTTCTCCCATTTTAACACAAAAACATATTTAAAAAAAACCACATAAACATGTTTTCCAAGCATTTTAAAACAAGATCTAAAAGAAATTATGTTATGATATAGGGAGGAGTGAAATGTAATAGCCTGAGTGATCCAGGAGGTCAGATGACCTTATCGTAGTCCTTTCTGGCCTTTAACTCTGCGAATAAATTAGAAACCTGATCTCTCAAAGTTTTAATTTCAGAGCAGTCTTTGTAAATGGAGTGGAGTGGAATTCCTAATAAATTACATCCTTCTTCAACGTTTATTTTTCTCCCAGAGAAGGATTTCTTTTGGAAAAAAAAAAAGAGTTTTTTTTTCACATCATCTAAATTACAGAGAATTTATATCTCTTTATGTCCTACACTGAACTGTGTGCCAAAACAGCAATTATTAAAAATTTTTTATTGGTATTACAGAGCTCTCCATGAAATGTGAATTAAATTTATCATGAAAATTGATTTTTAATGACAGCTCAGGTTTACCTTTCCACAGTTCATACCTTTCCACTTTTTTCCCACTTTTTTTTTTTTTTCCCTCCATTGTTGGCACTGGAATAGTGCAGCTAAAAGATCTTTATTTGTCAGGAATGGATTAGGAGCTATACTACAGTTTACTCACACTTATCAATGTCATTTCTTGATGAAAACAAGAGATAGTTCTATTGAATTTATAGAGTGCAGAATTGGGCTACCTGGGCAATGTCTTCCTACCCGAGTGCCCCAAGTTCCCAAATCTGTGCTTAGGCACTTAGGGGAGTTTCTTGTTTTTTAAAGCTGTTGAATGAGCTCAGCTTTCACTGTAGTTCTGTAAGAATTATGGCACATCACATTCCTGGGATCAATTTGTCAACCTCTGCCTCTTTCTCCCCCTTATATTATCTTCTCTTCTTGCTAACAAACCACTGGAGGTGACTTTTGCTTTAGCAGACTGAGCGTGACACTGGATACTAAAGCAGTTAAGAGCGCGAGGAAGGCTGTGTTTTCATCTACCTGTTTTCTCAGCTGCTGCAAATGAGAGGGGTGAAAGGATTCTCCAGATCAGCTCTGTGACATGTTGTATTAATGCATCTTTATGAAAAGATGCACCTGAGGCGTGACATGCGGGAGCTGCGCTGTGAGTGCGGCAAGGCCATCCCTGGCCTTACACGGGCCAAGGGACCAAGCACGCCTGCTGCTCAGGTGGCTTCCAGGAGGAAATTAGGTCCATGTTAGTTTAAGCGGTTGTGGATAAAACCTCCAGCTCAGTGAAAATGGCAGTTCAGCTTCTCCAAAATAGCTGTATTTCTGTAAGACGCATCCATGCAGGAGCTGGGGGGCGGGAAGGCTTTCATTGGCTGATGGGTAAAGGATTATTGGTTGCTGTTAAAAATAATCCCAAGCAAACTTTTACAAGGTCTTCTGTGACTAATAAAACCTGAGTCTTTGAAACGTACTACAACCCAGTTGTTAAGAGATAATTCTCTTCGATCCAGATGCTTCCATCTCAAGTGCAGTGCAGAGGAAAGAAAAAAAGGGAAAAGGAGAATTGATGGGAAGGCCCTGAAAACCAAGAGGGGAAGCCTGCAGTTTCTGTCCCTTTAGTGCTTCAGGAACTGGCCTGGGGACATCGGCTGGAGGGAAGCAATGTGGCCGATAGCCCCATGGGCACCGAGAAAGACCCCCACACAAGGTACTTACCTGCAATGCCAAGGAGAAGAAATCTGGGAAGAAAATAGTCCTTTCCTCGCTGGGTCAGGTCCTGGACATCAGGACTTCATCTGAAAGGTGGTGGTAGATAAGATGGGGTTGTCTTGACTGCAGTGTAAGGCTTTTGACCATCCTCAGCAAGTTTGAGGTATGCTGCAGATACAAAGGGTAGTAAAACCCTTCCCTATGTGATTCGTGGTGTGTATTTCCTGCCATTTTTCACTTTTTCCTGCAGTCAGACCCATGGGCCTCCTTCTGGGCACATGAGTGAGATGAAGCATGGAGACATTTATTGTCAGTTCTGCAGCATCGTTGTCTTCATGTTGCCTCCAAGAGGGATAGGTCTGTCTTCCCCGCCACTGTCTGTGGGGGTTTGCCTCAGCTTGGGCCTGTCCTTCTCACCCTCCACACACACCTCATTGCAGCTTGTTCCTTCTTCTGGCCTTCATCCTTTGGTCTGCAGAGACGGACACTTCAGTCATCTCTGATGCAAGGTTGCTTGTTTAATCATCAGTAAACCATGACTAGGAGTCTTGTTTGCAGGGCGCCAAATCCTTTGCTTAGTGACAGTTGGGTATCTGAGGTATCTTTAAAAACCCCAGCCTACCTGTCTGATATATTCGAGAGGTGCTCCACCAGCAGCCCATTATTTACAGAGCTTCATTGGTATGTGTCTAGCTCCCTGTTTACTTGCCCCAATCTGAAATATCCCATCAGCGCACACTCTGTGTATTCGGTTCTAAGAAAGCAATCCCTTTTTATCTTCTGTGAATTTGGAAATACACCTAGCTGCTTGAACAAAAAATAAAAATCATAATGAGGCAGACACAAGCAGTATAAATCAATACAGCAATACTGATGTCAACAGAGCTATGCAAATATATACTACCTGAGGATGACACATAAAATTAAGCACTAACTTTATACAGAGAATGATAGAAACAATAACAGCAATATTAAATATGCTTTTCAGCTGTGCTCCAAATGGATTGTGAAATAAGTCATTGCTGTAGTACGTAATATTTGAGAGGGCTATGAATTCTTCTGCGAGCATGTTGCTTCTGGAGATGAAGTAAAATCAAAGCACAACCTTGCAAGCAACATTTCCTCCCCAATATTAACAATAAAACTCTAATGCTGCTTGGCTTTAAATGACAACCCTAAGCAATTTGGCGAGTTTTTTTTAAATTCTCTTCTGCCTCCAAAATTCAGGGCTGCAATAGCACCGAAACCAATGGCACTACAGGTAAGTGACCTGAGTCAGCAGTGGTCATCTTGGAGCTTCAGAATAAAATGAGTAAAGCCCAAGTTGGGTAAAATATATAAAAATGTTTATATATTTTTACATATAAAAACAGCTTAACAATTAATGCATGTGTCTACGCTGTAAGTCCTTCATGTTGTAAACTTGTAAGAGTTAAATATTCGCCTTGTATTCATTTCACAGAATTATTCCCCGTACACATTAACTGAGACAATTACTGAAACACCAAGATCAGATTAGCTGCTATATCTTGAAAAGAACAAAAAAAAGAAAAGAAATCGTTGCTGCAGCAAATTACAGAAGCATTAAAAGACTCAAAAGGTTTTTCAACTCATAGACATTTTTAAGCAAAGCTAATAAGACACAACCACTTCATTATTCATCCAGGAGAAAAAGCTGCATTCAGACACTACACTTCAGTAGAGAAGCTGGTCTATAATATCCTGTCTTTTGTTCATTTTTTTCCATGATCTCCATATATATCTTGGGTAGCAGTGCTTTTAATGCACGGAAGAGCAACCCAGTCAAGTCGCAGCTCCACTTAAACGGCCTTTAAGTCTGTCCCAGTTTTGGGACAGCCCTGCAGAGTGCAGGAACTCACTGCTGACGATGCTCAGCGCTCCAGGGGGGAATAACCTCTGTCAAGTTTCCCTGAATCCTTAATGAAAGCCTAGAATTCCTACTGAATTCAATGGCACGCAAAGTGCCTTGGCACTGCTCGTGACAACAGCCCCGAGCTGGGGCTGCTGCAGGACGGGGACACGGCACCTCGGACACAAAATGCCACTGTGTGCTGGGATTTTCAGTCAACTGCGTAATTTGGAAAGAAATTACAGGAATTTCAGTAAGAATCTAAATCACCTAAATAAGTTCAAGATATAGTCTTTAAGCATCAAAATATTCAGGCTTTTTTTTTTTTTTTTTTTCTCCTTATTCCCCCTCCACTTTCTTCTACATATCCAGTAAGTCAATATTTTTCCTTCCTTTTTCCAAACAGATATCTAGCAGAAAATCTTTCTGGGATCATAACTGTCCTGACATGAGGCAAAACAGGAAATAATTAAATAAGCAGCAGCAGGAGCACACTGAAGGCACAGGAATAGTTTGGTTAGGAAGAGGCTGCTCTAGGATTTTAGGTGCTCTGATGCACCTGGTCCTCATGCTCTCCTCCTGACAGATGATTCCTGCCATTTAAATTTAATTCATAATTTCAGCTTTCCTCCTATGCTCCATGCCACTTGCTATAATCAGAGCTCTTTGTTTTCCAATGCAGTTCCTAAATCTATTATTATTTTTATTATTATTTAGTCTTTTCTGTTAAATCTCTTCTTTTCCCCAGTAAAAGTGTATTTGTAATTTGCTCACATAAAATTGCCTAGCTAAAGTACAACTACCATGGATTAATGGAAGAGAAGAAAGCAGGATAGGGATGTTGATCATCCAAAGAGGACCCAACCTCTTTGGAAAGGGAAAAAAAAAAAAAAAAAGCAAAATATCTCCAAAATCTGGCCAAGTCCATTCCTCACAGGCAGGGTGGATGGGAAACCCTTGGAGGGAGGCAGAAGCTCTTGCTTGCGGCTGCTACTTCTCTTGGTAAATAACAGCAAAATAATAGCAGCAATAACTTGATAATAATTGACATGGACCTCGGCACTGTGGCCACACACCAGAGCAGAGCTGGGAAGCACCAGGTGAACATTGGGTATTAAATACCTTCTCTGAACAACCTGACAGGCTTTATTATTTCAGCCCACTATAAAAATCAGAGCATGACTCTGCAGTCTGATGACGTTATCTCGGCAAGATCCCAATCTGATGACTGTTGGTCTTTTTTTTCCCCCTTGGTGTTTTCTATTTGCTTTTGGTTTATCCTCAATTCCCTTTTCATTTCCCTTCGTATTGATTTTGCAATTTTCCTTTCTGCTTTTCACACACTCATGTTTCACTGATTTCTCTTCTTCCCATGTTTAACACGTGCACTTGTCTCCATGCTTAAACATACTTAGCCTAGATACCTTATCAGCTTATTAGAGCGCCCGCCAAGCCCTTTCTGCTTTTGTTTTCCCTCTGGTCGCACTAATGGCATTCTGGCAGCCGAGTGCTGGGACCTCCTTTCAACTGAATAAATCAAAACAGAAAAATAGGGTACAGGGATGCCTTAGATAACTCCTCTAATCTTTAAGCACATTCACGTGCTTGGAGGTTGCAGGTCTATTTATCACATCACTGAGAGGAGAAAAAAAAAAATTCAATCAAACAAAAAACAAACCAAGAAAAAAAAAAGAATTTTGGCAGAAAGCCTAATTTCTTTCCTTCTTTATTATTAATGTATTAACGTAAAAGGAGTGGCAGCTTCCAGGATCATGCATTATGATCGCTGCCCAGCTAGGTGTTTCTAGTAATGCAAGGTGGCTGGGAAGCCACCGGAGCCTTCGGGAGCATCCTTGGCTTTGGGAGAGCTCAGGGGGGCTCCTCAGCCACCACAGTCTCACCCCAGTGCTGGGCAGAAATGGCAGCGCACAGGGAGGCAGCATCACTGCTCTGCTGCGTTGAGGCTCCCGAGAGGCTGGGTCGTGCACGGTGCTTGTCCGTGCAGCCGTAGCCGGAGGGGGAAGATGTTCCTCCTCCTCCTCCTCCTCCCCAGCTAACAGCAAGAGAACTGTTACATGCTGCATGGTACGTGGTACTCATCTGTATAAACTCAGTTATGGTAAAATGCAAACGTGCATCTGTTTGACTTCATTCCCACTAAACATAGGGATGTCACGGGCAGCACCAGGCCATTCACACATGAAATGTCAAATCCATCGAATTTAATAATCTCACTTTCTAAAAGATAACATGAAAAACACCATGACATGGATAAAATAAATAAATAAACTTTTGAAACAGTATATAGGATACAAATAATCTCTTTTCATACCAAGTTTAAAATACAGTTTTCACAAATTCATCTTGCAATGCTACTGATTATTAGCTTGATTTGGGGAAAATTTGTACTCTGCAGTTTGAGTATGAAATCTCTCTGCAATGATTAGGATTCCATCTGTCTTTTTTTGAAATACTGATTTTTAAAACTGATATAAAGTTAATTTACTTATGTTGAGTCTCCACAAATTAATCCTGTATTCAGCATAACGTGCAAGTTTGGGGAGAATACGTTGTGATCATCATACAAATCAGAGCAAATAGCTGCTCAAACACCGCATGCATCTCAGTCCACAGCACAGAGCTGCTAAAGATACTGACGATCTATATTAAACATGGATTATTCTGTTTTTGTTGTTGTTGTGTTCTTTTATTTTTTACTCATTTTCTTTATTTAGACCTTCAGAGTGTCAAGTGTATTTTGCCTACAGTGCTCTTGACACAGTTCAGTAGAGGAACTCTGCTCCTCTCAAGAACTGGATGCTCCCAAGGCACCGAGCTGACATTCAGGAGTTTACGTGTTCTAGAGCAACGGAGATAAAATTCAATGAGATGGCAGTGAAGATAACCAGTCTTGGAGAAACCGAAATGTAGGGAAAGCCAAGACTGGACTTTCCTGTGATAAGGAATGATGTAAAAATCAGGAGACAGGGAAAACATAACAAGCCCTAAGTTCCCCTCTCCCACCCACCCCACAGAGAACACAACTCCTACAACTTAGACAATCAAAATTATAGCTCCTGAGAGTGCAAGATTAATTAAACTGTGACAGAAAATAGTATTTTCAAAATCCATGGAAAAGATGTTCTTAGAGGAATCAAGAGCATTAAAATGACATAAGAGGCAGAAATAAATGCCATCTCAGATTTACTGGACTGCAAACTCACACTTTTCAAGTTTTTCAGTTCCAGAATGCCTAAGTTGGACAAGGTGGTTTTTCCAGTCTTAATATCCTTCTTCTCTTGTCCTCTTCCTTCCCCCTCATGCTCTGCTTCTCAATAACAGTTGTGGAAGGCCTGTCCTTTTTTTTTTTTTAAATACCTTTTTCTTCAAAGTTCTGTTTCTGCTGCATCTGAAACTTTCAGTAATAGTTGGAGAGCAAGTCAGATGCAACATTACGTAAAACAGAAGAGTTGAATTATTGCTATATGAAGAGATTTAACATCTAAGTACGTAAAGCATTGCAGCTTTGGGTTGTTTTCTTAACATTTAACTCAATTTCTGTGGCTGAACTCACGTATACTTTAAACTTGCACCCTATTTCTCCCTTCAAATACACTGAGTATCTGTGCATTTCCTGAGGTACCTGTCAAAAGACTAACATGCAAGCTGAGTTCCTTAGGTCTGAAGAAGAAAAATCTGGGACAGGAGCCCCAAATCATGAAGCAAGGTCAGATGTTGGCAACCTGGGTGAAGCATTGACCAGCTGGAAGGCAGTTATTGAGATGACATTAATTGGGTTGAGGTAACTCTTGCTCCCAGTGGCAAGTTGTCCTCACATCTCATTTGGTGGATTTCACACAGAGGTTTTTCTCACAGGCAGCAAGATTGCCATTACGTATCTAGTAAACCCAGAACTGATCTGTGCTCCATATTTCTAGTTTTATGTATTATTTAAATAAATAAAATTACACAAAAAAAGCAGCCCCTTTCTCTCCTCCCTTTGAGGAACTTCCAAGCTAAGACAAATACGAGCAAAGAAAGCTCTCTGAGCACCTAAATCCACCAATATCTTTCCTCACTCTCGAATTTCTCAAAGTGAAGGGGCCTTAGAAAATTTCTGTCCTGACAAAGAGGAATACAAGATTGATCTTCATGATCCTCATGAAAATAAAGTACCATTTGACTCCTTCCACTGCTTCCAGAGCCTAGCAGAGACCCAGCTCGCACCAAAAGCAGAGATTCCCTCCGTGGACTTGCCATATTGCAGCTCCATCACGTGTTATTCTTCATGCTCCCTTGCCCGCGTTCACTCCTGCTCTTTCTTTCTCATCAGACACAAGCTTTCTGGGGCAGTGAACGCTGATGTTTTACATTCACACAGTAGCAAGTACAATGCAATTCCTACCCTTAGGCATTAGTGCAAAACAAGTCTTAAAAAGGAGTATTACATTATTCTGGTCTCAACGTATGGCTCTTTGGAAAATGCAGCTCCGAACATGCCTTGGCTACGGCCATTCTCTGTTTGGTTACACGAGCCAGGAGGAGGAAGGTCCCCAGGAGCTCGGTGAGCTGCTCTTGCTGCTGGCAGGACCCAAGGAGGAACTTGGGCACCAAGGGGAGAGGGACTGCAAGGTTGGTCCATGCTCAGCAGCTTGAGCACTGGGACCTACTGGGGATGGGGCCCAGAGGAGCGTAGAGAACAGGGCTCCCAGAGAAGCCAAGCAGAGACCATCAGCAGTTGCTCCTGTCACGCTTTGCCTGGGGGTGGGAGACAGAGTAGGAAGGATGTTAGAGGCCACCACTCACTGGATTTTGACAGCTGACAAATATCCTGGAGGAGGATGACCTGCTCAAAGGCAAAATTAATTATGGATGAGATTTGAAGGCACCGTCTGAAAGCACAGCATTTGGTTGTTAGGTAGCGGTGGTTTGGGCTCCCAAGGTCACCACCAAAGGGAACATTTGATGCCCATCTGCCACTCCCCTTTGATTTCAAGCTCCTTTTAAGATTCACACACACTCGTCCTTGCTAGCTGAGATACACTCTGGATTAGCAACACACGCCGCTCCTCGTGGCTCAGCCTCCTCGGCTGCCTCGGCGCGTCCCCGCCTCTCCCGCCGCTCCTGCTTATCACGGATTTTTATATCTATCTCCAGTATTTTCTCTCTGGGCTGCTCTCATTTCTCTCCACTGTCCCTCTGTGTAATCCTTATCCTTCTCTGCGCTTCGTCTAATCCTGGCTGCCCGATTATGCAAATTCCTCATTTACATTTTGACAGGGCTGCTCCACCCTGCTCCCTGTGTTGTTTGCAACACAAATGACTTCCCATCCCGGGTCTCCGCCACCCCTCAGCTTGTGCCAAGACTCTGTGCTGGCCACACCGCGTCCCCAGCTCCGTGCTGTCCCAAGGCCACACTGCAAAGGCGCCTCAAAGCAGCACCTCGACCTCCCTGTCCCACTGCCTGCAACGGGAGGAGGAGCAGAAACATCATCTCACCTGGCCACCCATTCCCTGCCAGCCAGCACAGAAGGGATCGAGCCCCGGGGAGCCCAGCCATGAATATTATCATGGATTGAGGGAATTCCTTCACTCTCTTCCACTTCGCAAACGTTGACACACACTTCTGCTCAAGTACATTTTAGTTTTATACCTATTCCACCAAGAATGAGCTGCACTTGTCTACGGAATAATTACTACGGAATAATTACAGAATCTACAGAATAATTACCCACGGTGGCTTTAAAAAATAAAATTCTTGTAAGAGATAAAACTATGGAAGAAGTATTCATTTTTAAATACTTCTTTAAGTACTTTTAATTTTAATATCTTTAAATATTTTTTCATAGTAAAACTCAAGGTTTTGCAGTTGCATCTTCCAGCTCAAGTTGCATTTCTTGCTTCTGTACTCCACCATGGGCATTACATGCCCTCACTGCTGTAGCATCTAAGGGTTTTCTACTAGACTAGCACCAGTTACTGTTTCTACTCACCCTCTTCCGAGGAAGAGATTTGTTTCTGCAGACTGTTTTATTTTGGTAAGGCCTTATTTATCTTAATTGTAAGTACATCCTGCTCTGCGTTTACATTGGAAAAGACAAGGTCAGAGAAGTATGTGTCTTATTTAGACTGGGAAGTGATGAAACTGGAGCGCTGCTGGTGAGAAGCCTCCCCCTGATAGGCAGCATTCTTGCTGTTCGCTTATAACGACCTTCATTAGCTCCCACATGAGCCCATTACCTCATCCCCAAGAACGCTTTCCCATCCACAACAATTTATGTAACAGCAGAACAACTTCTGGAAGGGCTAAAGAAACCAGAGCCTCACCGGGCTGGGCCTGGATGTACCTACAGCCACACCAGCAGCATCTCTGACCATAACCCGCGTTCCAGACCCTGCCAGTACAGAGAGTTTATTTGCACATTACCTGCTAGGGGGACATTAGAGCCCCAGGACATCACCATTCCCAAGGCAAGACAGTGATCCAGCCATGAGGGGTAGCCTAAGACAAAGCCTGCAGCAGAGCTGGAAACAGAGTCCAGACACAAAAGCCATGCTTGAGTGAGGCTTTCTGTGTCATAGACGTGCATATGCATTTTTATAAGAGGACAGCATTTTCCCCTCTTCTTTTTCTAAGAGCCAAGCTTGAGCACGCGCACACAGTCCCCGGACCAAATTGCCTTATCTTCCCAGCAGTGCTGGTCTCATACTCCTTCTCCTTCAATACTTTTCCAGCCCTATTGCGACCTCCCCATCTTGGCTTCTCTCTGTTCCAGGCCAGTTTCCCTCATCCAGACAGTGGGGACCGTTTGCACCCCAATGCTGGGGTTGGTACCACCTCTTCTCCCTACTTTTCTGTAACACATGCTCATCCCAGAGCTTTTGTTTCCCCTCTTGTTTTTATCAACCCTAGATAAAGCCCACTGGCTCGTGGCTGGTTCAGCGCTCCATTTACATTCCCCACACATGCCTTTCTATACTTAGTGTTAACTTCCGTCCCCCTCTTATCACCAGCCTTATCTGCTACCTTCAGCATAAAACCTTTGCTCTCCGCCGCCTCCTCATCTCTCCTCTCCACATTTTTAAGTGAACTTTTCACACACCACTAAGCCCACTCCATCATGACTCCTCATTTCCAGGCTGGCCGGGATGGGAAAGAGTGAGCGCTACCGGAGAGGAGGCCAGTGCTGGGAACACTGGGAGCCAGTGGCTGCACTAACGTGTTGCCGCTAGCACATCCCACTGCAGTCAGTGCATTGGCCCCAAGGGAAGTCCCAGGAACATGATCTGCAGCTCCAGGCCTCCCATTTCCATGCCGGCTCTTGTGCATCCTGCCGGAGCTGAGCACGGCTGTGGTGGCAGCTGGGAACAACCATTCTCTCATCACAGCAGTGCTGCATCGTGGCTCGTTTTGCTGCCACTTGCTCCCATGCATGCCAAGCGTTCCTTGTGGGGGAACGGACACAGGAGGTGGAGCAGGAGAGAGGAGGCAGGAGGAGCAGCCGTGGTTCACACTTATGACCTGCAATAGCTGTGTGGGAAAGGTCAAATGTGGAGGGAAAGAGAAACTACTTAAAGCTAAATGCCAGACCAGCAACTTGGTGATCTAAGGAAGTATTTCCCTCCTCTTGCATTCTGCAGGTGCAGTCCATCTCTGCCACCGAGGAGCCACTGCTGCCAGGAGGTTCCCCAAACACTGCACTGGCATCAGCGAGCAACTTGCTCAAGTTTCAGTTTCAGCATCATGAGTCACTTGATTATTGTGAGTTGAGGGTGGCAAGCTGCCTGTAACAGAAGGGTCATTTCCATCATCTTCAGCCTAGCAGAAAGCATCTCAGCAAGGTGCAGCAGGGACCAGCATCATTAAAAGCCACACTCTGCAGTACACGCGTCCCAGGAGGTTGGATGTACAGAGAATCCAAGAAGTCCTGGACATCAATTTGAACTTCAGTTTTTAATTCCCACCTCAAGGCTTCCTTTAGAAGATGAGCTAAAAGCCCTCTGCCTGTTTCACTTGGGGAGGATTCTCCACCTCTATGTTTGTGTCAAAACACGGGACTCTTACAAGTGTCTTCATTGCCGTGGGCTTGAATTATGTGCAGGGAACTTGGTGCTCTTCTGCTTTGCAATAAACAGGACATTTCTATGGATTTATTAAATCTTTTTGGACACTTTTTTTTTCCCCCTGTAGTGGTTTCAGCAAAAAAAATAAAGTAACCAAAGGATTTTTTCCAGAGTTAATTAAAGAGGAGAGCAGTTCCAGGCAAGCATGACATTAAAGACTTGCCAAATACCTCTCTTCTGAAAATACTACCAGCCACTTTAAAGTGCACTCCAATTCTCAGGCTTTAATGGAAAATCCTTTCCAGACAAACCAGTTGAAGTTCCAAAAGAAGTGTTGTATTCGTCTTCCTTCAGGAAGAGGAATGGGCAGAAGGGAAAGGATTTTATGGGAAAAGAGGAAGAAAAGAAAACATCTGAGATAGTAGCTTAAACATTCTCTATGCTACTCCTTTCCTAAACACTTAGATGTCTTAGTTTTGTCTATTGCTCAAAACTCAGGCCTGGGAGGCAAAGCAGTCTCTCTGCAACTTCATCACCAAGTCCAGTTTTGGTCCTAGATATCTAAAGCTTGATTTAATGTTCTCTTGTTCTTTTCCCACACTTTAAAGCTTTGCCGGGAAGCCCAAAGCAGGCATCAGTTTCTATAATCAAGAAATTTGCCACAAACAGCTCCTTAGTAAAAATCAATACAAAAGCTGACCTGCTGATTTTTGCAGTAATCTCCTAGAAGCAAGGAAGCCCTACAACGCTGGCTGACGTGAGGAATGACACTTTGTATTGCTCAGAGTGGTGCTAGAACGTGTATGGATGTGGAATAGATTGGGAGATCTGCCAATACAAAGTTAATGCAAGTGCTCATAATTTCCCCAAGTGACATTACTGACCTGGGCTTGAAATGAAGCCAGGTCTGGTTTCACATCATCTAACATTTCACTAAATGTTAAACGATTGAGATAGAATTTTTATTAGGTATGCCAGTATTTCATAATTTACCACAGCCTCTAGATATATATTTTTTGTTTTTACAGGCCAGGGGATGTTTATTATGGTCTTTTGAGGTGCATTAAAAGGGTGTTAGTACAAATAAAGCTCCCTCGCAGTACTTTCCAGGCAAACTGCAATAGCAATTTAATACCAACACAGTGGACCCTGGTGCGCCACTCTAGTGTGGAAAGATCTACGAGAACACCCCAAGGCTCTCAAGGGCAGACGCTTGCTGAGAAGGGAGGATGAGATGGGAGAAGGAAATGCAGTGACGCTTAGAGGAGAGACCTACCCTAGCAAGGCAGCCCACCAACAGAGTGTTATTTTTCACCATGTACCTACTCAATCCAATGGCACCCACAGCAGGGAAACATAAGGTAAATTAGTGACCTTTCGGGTCCAGATGTTAAGAGAGTGGAATAGCTGAGAAATCCAAGGGCTAAGGTCAAGATAAAGAGTGCTGCATAAATGCAACAGCTGTAAGACACTGAAAAGGCATCAGCGACGACGAGCACCAGGAATATATAAATCACCCAGCGCAATCTGCTGCAGCGAGGCGTGCTGGGCTAGACAGTCTCTTTAAACTAGTGCCAACAGTTTCTGAAAGTACGCAGTTAAAATTAGGCTCCCAAGTCCATATTTAGAAATTGGAAGGCACCGAAAGTACTAAGCACCCATCCAAACATATGGGCTGGAAATTGGGTCACACATTTGAGGCAGGAATTTTGGTGCCTAGATTCCCCCAAAGTGGGAAGAGTCTTAGTCAGAGAACCCTTTTCTCTGCTTTAGGCTGAGCTGAAGGAGTGGTGAGAGCATTTAAGAAACCCAGCAACCCGGGCAGCAGAACTAATGAGAAAGGATTTTCAGTATTTCTATGCCACGGGGGTTTTGTGATACCTGTCAGGAGTAGCTTTATAGAACAGTCTTTCTCCTTTACACTCTTCTTGTTTTCCTCAAACTCGCAAAACTTTGCATTTTTGGACTGTTTGGTTAGAATTGGTCCATTGTTAAAAAAAAGAAAAAATCTGCTTTGGTATTTGGAAATTTGTGTAAAGATTTTGGGATCCTGTCACCTATAAAGTACAACGGTAAAGCTCATATAAACCACTTATAAAGCATAAAGGCAATGTAAATCACATAATGGTACAAACTGAAGGGCTTTGTGTTGTTTACACATGCTCAGCATCATTAAAGGCCTTTTACACAAGGCCTTTTACACAAGCCACAAGGCCTAAGAAGAACAACTGCTTAGTTTGGGAAGGCTTACAGAGGCCTGTTTCAACCATATTCTGTCAATTACGTACATTTTTGTTTAAGCAGTCCCTATACTCACAGGAAATAGGTTCACATTAATACATGTACTCCAGTCTCCAATTTGTTTTACTGATATTTTTCTTGAAACATTATAAAAGCTCTGGCAATTGCAAGGGGTGGGGGGGGGGGGGGGGAAAAAAAAAAAAAAAAAAAGTGGTACCAATCACCTCTAATTGGTAGCATATGTCCAAAAAACAATCACAATTTAAAGAGGGTTTTTCTGTCTTGTGAATTTACTTGCAAATTTTCTTGTTGATTAAGATGTCTGGCTTGGTTCACATCAGGTTCCAGCTCTCCACATTGAACAGGACATTCTGTAGTTCCTTATACTCAGTCAATAGAGATTTATATTTCAGTATGGAGGACCAACACCAGACTTGAAATATAAGGCTGACCACTAAAAAAATCCCCTTGAGTTCATGGCTTTTCTTCCTGCACCAGATCAGAGTTTAGCCAGATAATTGGAATTCTAATTTCTTTATTGCTCATCAGTATAAGGCACTGATCTTGTAAACACTCACGTGTTTGTGTTGATTGCTGTGGTTTCAGTTATTGCCCAAAACCATTTTGCAAAGTTCAACTGCTATTTTTTTCCTCCTTTCCTACAGAATCATATCCTATGAATGTGGTCTATTTAGAATTAGAATTGTTAATCACTGGTTCATTTTTTCCCAAATCAAGAGAAAACAACAACAACAAAAAAATTATTTAGGCAGCACAAAGCTGCATGGCTTCTAAGAAAATCTGTATATTCCTCACTCCTTGTCTCTTTTAGGCTTTCCTTCGGAGAAAGAAAATACACAGGAGCAGCCTTGCTTTCTTAGAAAGGTGGGCTTTCTAATTTGCAATAATTTCAAGGAAAGCATCTTATTAGCTCTTTAGAAACGTATTTTTCCCCTCCCAAAGTATAACAAAGCATATTCTACATACACATAGATTAAAATAGAGGTAAATATCACATTTTGGTTGTTACCAGATATATTTCCTAAACATTACTAGCTTAAACACAAGCTTACCTTGAAGCAGCCACCCACAAAGGCACTTTGCAGCTTAGACAGACGCTTACAGCAGCAGGACCCTTTAGGGAGACCATGTTTTCCAGCTTTTTCTCTGCTCACAGGTGGGGCTTTTTAACCTCAACCAGCAGCAGGATGCTAAGGTAGCCTTAAAGAGCCTGGAGGAGAGAAAGGCTTGGAAAATAACAGCAGGAATAGCTGCTTGCTCTTCTGACAGTGTGCATTTCTTCTTTTCCTGTCAGTATTATTCAAGTTGCTCCTACAGTCCACTGTGGGCAGCTGCCACTCAAGTTTCCTTTGGCTTCTCGAGCATTTTATCAAGTCATTTGAAAGAGTTTGCTCTCGGGTTAAAGCTCACATTTCCTTTCATGCTCTGTGGTTTGGAGTCCTGTGTGTCTCTGCCTAGGCTGAGAAGCCTGCTGGAGGATTAAGCTCTGGTCCTTGTGTGTGAACATCCTCCCAGGCCATGCTAGTCTTGGAAGCTCTTCACTCAGCCCCAAGGATGGTGCAGGGACCCTTTCAGTCATTTAGGTGACCTCACTGAAGAGGAGCATCTGGCTCTACCACAAGTTCTACCTGACCATCAGCAAGGAGTATTGAGGGGTGGGCAGAGAAGGCCAGAGGAGCTCAGGATTTTGTTCTCAAATAGCAAACTCCTTCATGGAGAGCTAACTGCCAGAAGTTCAGCTCACATTATGTCGGATCCTTAGGGTAGTTTGGTATCCAACAGCACCAACAGCGCCAGTAGGAGAGCTGGCTTTTCCAAAGGGTTCAACATTTATGCCATGAACTCCCTTGAGCCATTGGAATTTCATCTGGCATCTGACCCCGAGCCAAACTCTCTCTGCCAGCTTCCCCTTGGTGTAGGAAATGCACCCTCGGTGCCCTTCTCAGACTGAGATTCTCAGTCCACTAAACTCTTTTTGCCTACAGCTGTGATCCAACATCAGGATTTCTCCCATTCCGCCTCAGTTTCCCGCCCATGAAGCTGGGGCTGTAGCGCTTCTCTTGGTGCTACACCTGGTTCCTGGCTATGCAGCAGCACTGCCTGCTGCGTTCGGGGCTTCTGGCCTCCAAAGCAAAGAAAAAAGATTTAAAAATTTAATGACAAATTTAGATATCTTTTTCAGGGGAGTCCTCTGCAAGCCTTGTACGTACAACAGAATTAATTTGTCAGGATAATAATCCTCAAAAATACTAGTACCTTGGGGACTTATTGATACAATATAAAGTCACAGATAACATCTTTGCCAATGTTCAGTGGTATCAATGCTGTTGTCTATCTTATTTTTCTCTCTTGTAATCTTTTCTTGTCAGTCTTTTAGGTGGAACTAGCATTTTTGTCCTAATTAGACAATTACACATTATGATGCACTAATTTGTTAACCTATGTTCACAAATCTTTTAATTACAGCAAACATCTTTGATGTGCTGTTATTATTCAGCTATGGCAGTAAACAATTCAGCAGCTAACTGGAAGGAACTCATTATTTTCTGTGAGACATTGTCATTATTTTTCAAAGTATTTTTTCCCTGGAATATAGACTCAGCATAACCATTGAGATACATGGGGAGAATCATTTCAGAAACCAAACACCAAGTTCCTTCATGTTGATGGTTATTATTGGAAAACACAGAGACTGGGCATATTGGGGGCTTCTCTTTGGACTCAATTCCCAAGCCCAAGTGATTGGGAAGCATCGTCTAGTGGCAGCACAAGCAACAGCAACAGGTATGAGACGTGTGGCCCTTCACTGGACTTCCAGATTGCAGCATAAGGCACTGCTGGCAAGGGGCTCAATGATACAGCAAATATTTGTGCTCTTTTTTAAAGGCGGAGTAAAGATTCCACATGCCCAGAGCTCTCAGGTATCAAGAGCTTTTCCTAATGTGTAATCTGTGCCACCTCTGCTTTAACCGAGGGCCATTGTTTTTGCCCTGCCCACTTTCCTGGAGGAGAAGAGCCAAGAAGATAAGAGCAGGTAGAAAGGAAGCCCCTGCTCGGCTTGCCGGGGAGCACGGCCACATCAGCCGCCCGGTTCTCAATTCGTTTCGTTCCTCACATGCAGAGGCTGCTTTACACTCCATAAACTCCAGCAGAGATCGCGCCTTGGTGAGCTGCTCAGTGAGAACTTGGAGGGCTTTGTCACTGCTTTAAAATGTCAGATTAAGCTGTGCATTCACATTAGTCCCGTTAGCTTTAATATACTCGATACCTAATCTGCTCGGGCTTCTTTATTGACAGGCTGCATCTCTATTTGAGCTTGAATAAACTTGTGCATAAAATGTTATCAGCAATGACAGCTGAAAAGAGGTCTATTGCTCTTTAAATTTTTGATGGGAAGCAAGCATCCTGTCATTTGTGATAGCATTATGTATAATCCAACATAACAACTTGATAGTCTGATATAACAACATTCCAGCTTCCCCACTACCATTGTAAAGAGCTGCTGTGTACAACTGCTACTACACAAAATAATATCAGCCCTGACAGCTGGAAAGAGAGTCAGGCTTCTCTCTTTAAATTTCTAGCAAAAACCTCATCTTTATTGATTTTTTTGCGTGAGGTGAACGTCATCTTTGCCCCAAATTCCTGGGGAAATTGGGCTGATTTGGAAACTCATTACAAGATGGAGGTGGCTTGCAAGACGTCTTTATTTTCACAGCACTGTCTGCAAATCTGGTTGGCTGCGATTGCATTCGGCGCAGCAGCACAGGGCCCCTCTCCAACATCTCTGCTCACTGGGGAGCTGCCACATCTCAGCTCCAGTTTCCGAGCCCTCTGGGTGGTACTCATTTCCCCGGGGCCCCTGTCACTCTGAGATCACCCCACGTCACCATCTCCCTCCCTTTGCTCTCAAAATGCAGGAGAGAGAGAGAACCACGGTGCTGTTTTTCCACCCACCGTTCTGGAGATGCTGCCAGGGTCAGTGGTTCTGGTATCCCTGGGGGGACATTGTGCCCCTTTCCGCCAGCAGGTCCTCGGTCTTTCCACACTGGGTGCTGCCCGCATTGCCAGTCATATAAGGTAGGTCCAAGGGACTAACATATACATCACATAGTTTAACCACTATGGCTTTATTAATTGAATTATGACCTTTTCTACTGCAATAGCAAAACTGCTTGAGGTCAGACAATTCAGAAATTAACTCCAAGTTAATTTGCACCAGCAGAAGATCAATACGCAGGATAAAAAATATCCATTGGATTATGAGCAGTTCATGTCCTAAAGAAATATCTAGTGCATTTTTTTTTCTTTGAGTGGACTTGATTTGCACTCCTTTACACCTCTTTCAAGCTGATAATAATTGATTCAAGTCAGTGAAAAGCCAGTGGAGCAATTCAGTTTAATTTAGCTGAGCTGCACCAGCGTAAACCTGCTATGACAGAGACACCAGCCCATCTCAGCGAGGCAGACTGTCCCACAGCGCTAACTGAGACGGTGTCACCAGCTTTGTCATTAAACCTAGACACTGGTTTCTTCATCCACCTGCTCCCCTGCATACTAAAGCAGCACCAGCAAGCCAGCTAAGTGGCATGGAGGGTACCTGCAAGCATGTTCAAATGGTGAAGCACATATTCACGTTGAACCATATATTGCTAAACCAGTTGCCAGCCAAAATCTACGAGCAGGTGGATAACAGACTCACGTCGAAATCACGTAGGTAGTTTTAAGGCATGGATTTGCTAACAGGGCTACGCTCCACCTGATTCCTGGCCAGAATAATTACGATAATCTCACCTGTCCTTTGGCAGGCACAAGTCCCAGAAGGCTGCTTAGAGCCCAATGCTGGGGGCTTTCGCCCTCGCTTTCTCCCTTCTATTTCAGTCTGCCAGATTGGCTGCGATGCCACCTTTTTTTGGCTAAACTCTGCACATAGTCATAGTTATGCAATAGGTTTCTCTTGTACAGTTTTGTCATTCCAGGTATTTATATAGCACTGTATGCATGGCGTTTTAGAGAAACATGAGAGTCAGGTCAACGCTCTGTGTGCAGAAGCGCAGCTGTGGGAGCACCCCAGGATGGTACATAGCAGAGTGCATTTGCAAAACCAATTTCATACGAGAGGTCCCATATCCAAGGCAGGCAGGAACTGCTTCCTTTCCTAAAGAGAGGACCTGAAGCATCTCTCTAGCATCAGCCTCTCTCCCAACGGCCATAGCAGACCTAAGGAGAGCACTGGAGGCAGCCTCTTGTCCTGGAGCCCTCAGAGCAGCTTCCTTAGCACACCAAGGAGGAGGCTTAATCAGCTTAGACATGGTGTTGAAAAGTTATTCCCTTGACAGCTCCTTAAAAAAGGCTTTAGGGAAGTGATGCTATGCATATATATATATAATATATACACACATATATATATACACACACACACATATATTTATATACATGGACTACAAGCTTTTATGGTGAAGAAACATTGTGTAAGTGGGTGTACTCAGACAGCCAGTCCTGCTGCCTTTAAAGGATAAAGGCTGTTTCCCCCCCCCCAAGTCGGTCCTCCAATGGGAAATGGTGGGGAGATCTGGGCTTCTTGAATTCCATGGTGTTTTTCTAATAAACTGGAGTCCAATTGCTGTGCAGAAAGATGATCTTCCTTTTTCTGATGTGTTCTTCTCCCTGAGGATGTTGCTTAGCTCAGTCAAGATTAACATCTTTCATACTGCTTTGCTTCATAGCCTCTTGACAATCTTCTTAGGCCTAGATTTGAGAAAAACAAGCATGTGAGTGATGCAATGTAAACACACAAGTAATTATTAGCTGTTAATAGAGCTAAATTAATGGTTGATCAGACCACATGTGTAATTAGTTCCAGGTTCTAGGTTAAGAAGTCCTGTTCCAAAAAAAAAAAAAAAAAAAAAAAAAAGTAATCAAGTAATCCCAACACGTTGCAACAAAGCTTGTTCTCTACCTCCCTCCATGAAGCTGGAGGCCAGGAGTACATCCAGAGGAGCATTTCTCCAGGCCTGGATTTCAGCTTCTTGCCAGCGCCAGCAGTGACCAGAGGCCCTCGACTTCACCCGTGCCTGGGCACAGCTCCGTGTTGCTGGCACGCTCACCAGGCAGGCAATACTGAGAGGGGGCTTTGCTCATCTATGTGTGCTAAAATACTTGATTCTAGCACAGCGAGGGCCACTGCATTACAACAATCACTCTCTTCTAAATGCCATCACTGCCTGGTCGATGGGCACAGAGGTATTTTCAGTTCTGTGTCCCCCGTTCATCATTATCTCCATTACTCGTCTTGTCCATGATGCTGCCCCAAGCCAAGCCAGAGGGACACACGGTGCCCTCCGTGTCCTTGTTCTGCTGCTCCTGCAGCCCGGGCCGGATGGGACGGGGCAATGGGAAAGGGACGGGTTTGTCCTGGGGAGGAACCATCATGAGGCACGGGCGAGAATCTGGCTTTGCAGCGGGCACCATGTCCTGCAAGATGCTCCCTAAGGGCGCACTCTCTGCAGGGGCTGGCTATTATTGTTGTTAAAATGTAAATACGGAAAGGGGAGCTGAGGAAATCAGGAGAGCCGGAGCCATGCAGTGACTCCAGCCTAGGAGCTCCCTGCCTGCTAATGAGGCTTGAAACGCCACACGGTTCCTGAAAGGCAGAACTCACTAACGGATTCAGTTGGACAGCTTGTCTTCCCGGAGAAGAGGGAGCGGGAACTGCAAACAAAAGCAGGTGCAGGAGTCGGCTTAAAAAAAAGGAATCAAAACCATTGGATAAGGACAAAAAAAAATATAGGTTAGCAAAATGCTTAATGATGTGAAGCCTTATTCAGGCTTAAATGGCTGCTGCTCTTCTCATGCTGTCAGACCAAATCTGCTTACTTATCGCATGGTCTAATTATGGGCAAGCTTCATTTTACAAAAGGAATAGTCCCTGTCTAGCCTAACTTCCTTCCTTCTTGTTCCAGCTGCAATGCCACAGTTAGGACACCTGTTTATGGCCAAATCCGCTGTCTCTTCTACTAGTGACAAAGCTGGGATTCTTTGTGGATCCTACACCCATTTGCAGTGTAACTGCTGTTAACAAGAGCTAAGGAATCTGAGAGAGAGGCTAAAGGTACAAGTTTAACTATCACCAATCCTAAACAGTTCTTAAAATGCCTCCTCAGTGAGAACTTAAATGAGGACATCAAATAAATTGAGTGAATAGTGTCATTGCATTTCTTCTGATGTACACCATAGCCATTTTATTGGCGATGTCTTTGCGTTCATGAGTTAAATTTTGCATGCCCGTCTTCTAGGTCTCATTTACACCGCATTCTTTTTTTTCAGTAAACACAGATCAACTCCAACGATCTTTAATTAGAGTCCTTGGAAAAACCCAATATGCTTTAATTCTTCTACTGAGGTCTATACAGAAAACAAGTAACATATTTTGAATGTGATGGTAACAAACAAACATGTAGGCATACACCCAGTATATACACCCAGTATATACACACATACTTCCCTAATATGCTTGCTTAGACTTTACAATCTGTTTATTAATTCATGAATAGACTTGATATGCCCTCTGGAAAAAAAATACTAAAATAATCTCTCTCAATTGGGCTCACTGTTAGCATGCCTCTAATTAACTAATGTACACCTCCACTTGCTATTAAACAATCTCATGATTCTTAACACCAGTGTTGTTAGAGGCCAGCTATAAAAAATTTTAACAGCTCTCATTTTACCACTTTTCTCCTGAGTACATGAAAGTGGCTTTACATATTTGACCTCTACCTTCTCCGCTCCCCTATTTTTAACTCTTCTTTCCCATTGTAGCAAGGCTCTGCCATTTCTTCCAAGATGCCCGGTGGCATCTTTCCCAAATCATCTGGCATCAGAAGGCAGGAGCTGTCAATCTGTCACAAAAATATATGTACCCCTTGATCTCTAAGGGCAATGGGAAGCCTGTGCCAGTGCACAGCCTAACATGCACTTACCAATAGGAAGGGTGAATCCTGAAGACAAGTGCAACTCCACAGTAGAATTATTGTTATTAGAAGGTAAGCAGGATAATGTACTCAGCAGGAGCTTGGCGGGAAGCCTGACAAAGCTGGGATATGGGCCACACCTGGCAATTAAGGAGAGCATCAAGAGTCAGATGTGGTCAGGTTAAATAGCACTAACAGAAAATGACCCTTGGGCTCAGTGTTGAGTCATTAGTTAGAAAAATGATGCACAGGGAGAGATGCCATCTCTTGAATAGCTCTTCCTGGACAGCATGCTTTTAATTGGAGGTCACTTGACCAAGCTACGACAAGGTTACAAGGTCTTGGTACGGCTGATGAAGCTGGCCGAGGTGACAGTCTGGAGGGGCATGACCTTCGGCCACCATCGTTATATACATTTTCTCTTTCAATTCACAGATTCTCTTACAATTCACAGAAAATTCTGATGTTAGCCATTAGCTGAAGAAGGAGAATAATCTATGTCCTGCCCCCAAAAAAAAAGCACAGCCAAGGAGTCATTTCTGTGGAGACCTTGGACTCTATGTATGTACCGAATGCCACAGGCATTTTTTTTGTCTGGATAGGTCATGTAGGACATATGAGAGAGTGAACTCTACTTCTATTGCTCTGCTATACAGGTGAATGGCAGGTAGGGTCATGCTGGCTGCCCGTCACATGTAGGGCACTCCTTGGCCAGATGTTGCACTGGGTTTTGCAGCAGCCTAAGGACCACTGAGTTATCTTACCTGTTTTGGAAATCCTCTGTAACATCTTGCGGTGGAAATGCTCTCAGGTAAACAACATACACGTGAAAAAATGTCCCCTTTTCACTGCTGATGAGCTGCAGCAGGAGCTGAAGACACTTGATATTAGGTCCTCAAAGCCTTTTGCCAACAAGGATAGCAAGCACCTGTCGGCCTCATCCCAGGCACATTCCGCCCTGCGCAAGGCTGGTCATCTTCGGAGTTATCATGACACGCTATGTAGCGCTTGCATTGGATCCTCTTGCACAATGTGGTGCCCCCTTGGTCCTAAACCAATTTTCCTGCATAGTCCACACCACTAACCAAGGCCAGTCCCCAGAGCAAATGGCTCTCAGAGTTGCACACAGGTTTGTCTCGGAGCAAAGAGGAGGGCCAAGACATGCATGCCTGCGCTCACGTCATCCAAAGACTGGCTCTGATAAGCAGACTGGTGAGCTGAAATACTCCACAGCATAGACCCACTTAGACGTGTCCATCATGATCCCTCAGAGGTTGCTGGAACAACAAGAGGCTGTCACACCTGCCAGGGAAGGTGCTCATAAATAACATCAGGCTGTGACAGCTGGGAGGTGTAGCTGTTTGTAGGCAATTGCATGTGAAACGGGCAGACAGGTGTCATCAATCCAGCAGAACCCTGAGCCAAATCACACTGCTCAGCAGTTCAAATTCAGAGTCACGTATCAGCTGCAGCCAGGAAGTTAACTCCCATCCTTAAAAGTCTATTCCTAGCAGCAGCTTTGGTTCAAGCCATTCCGATGTGTCCCTGCACTGCCACCATCCCTGGATGAAAAGTGTGCCTCTCAGGGTAGGAGGGTGGTGAGCCTCTTTGATATGAGATGATACTGGTGACAACTTATTCGTTGGACTGCTCAAAGGACTGAAGAGGTTCAGTGACGTTTCCGTGGTGCTTATTAAAGGAAAAGTAAATAAATAAAGCAGCAAATGACACAAAGGTAAAGGAAAAGAGGCGCAGCAGTACAAGCCCATGGAGATCAAAGTAGCAGCCACCAACAGCTTGACGCACAACCAAAAAAGCTCAACAAGAGAAAAGGGAATGTGACACTATCCCCAGGATTTGAGAAAAGAGAAGTGAAAAGAGAGGAAAGGGATGAGTAGGCAATAGCAGGGCTTTTTTAGTTGTCCCCATATGAAGCGAGATTTCTTGTAGGGTCTTTGCTGCTCTTGGTGACCACATCTCTGGACCGAGCAGCGGGTTTGGATCCCCCGTACCACCCACTGCCTCCAACAGACCTGAGCGACCAGCATGGCCTTACCTTGAAGCAGGGCAGGTTCTCTCTACCTTCCTCAATAGTCTTCTGCTTGCTCTGGTTTCTCTGACTGCTAAACTTTCGCAAGCACTGGATTTGTTTTTCTCTGCACTCTCAGCAAGCTCAGAAGTCAAAGGCTGCTTGGTGGATTCCACCTGAGCGTCTGCAATGTGGGGTCAGCCACACTCTTTGTTCACAACTGTAAAGCACACTGACTGTGTTTTATGCAAGTGACAAGCATCAAAGAAATTCTTTAAAAATGGTTATTATTGGCATGCAATTTTAGGAAAAAAGGCAGACTTCCCTCCCTTTGTCGCAGATTTCTGAAAAGGAGCCATTAGGACTATTCCCTGGGCTGTTTCCTTGAGGGTATTGTGCAGGGCAATGCATTACATGAAAGCAGCACCATTTGTTCTCTAAATTATTTGCACTTATGTTGAAATATTACTGAATTAATTCCTTTCCCCCCCTCTATATTGTGCTGGGAACAGTGCCCTCCTGATCCAGCTGTGACAGCAGCGTATGTGGAGGGACGCTGAGCATGTGGCCTCTCCCGCGGTGTCCCATGTCCTCCCTGCATCCAAGGCCTGGGCTGCCATGAGCAGTTTTTAAGCGGCTGAAGTGAAGCGTCGATTTTCTTTTGCTCTGGTCCTGACACCCACCGTGGCCAGCACATGCCAGTGCTGATGGGGCGAGGGAGGGAAGCTCCTGCAGACCAAATCAGTTCTGCTTCCCCCGTCACAGTGCCGCATTTCCTTGCAGAAGGCACAGAGCTGTGTCCAGGCAGGGAGTGGACCGGGAAAGCCGGGCTCAGCTGGAGGCATCCACCAGCCTGGTGCATCTTGTGCAGGGTGGCTCGCTCCCACCCCCTTGCTCCGCAGCACAGGCCAAACCACAACGGGCGAAGCCTCTTTCTTTTTGTCCCACATCTTTACAGCGCTTCTTCCAGTAGCACATAAAACAAATTAGCCACTTAGGCCATTATTAGGCACTTACGGCCTTTTGATGTTTATGATTTATCGCAGCAATTTGCACTTAGGCGGCGCTGAGGCCGGTTCAGCGGGTTATAGTGCTTTGCATTTCGGTCGCGTCCTCCTGCCACAGCTCCTGGAGAGCTTTGGAGGCCTCGGGCTGCAGCGGCACCAGCATGAGGATACCTGACTGGATTGCCAGCGCTGGAGTCCTGCCCTGTGCGACGTGTGCGTCCGTGTGCTCCTGCAAACTGATGCTCTGCTCCCACTGCACCCAAGCGCACAGGGACACAGGCAGAAGAGCAGCAGTGCCAACCTTGGCCAGGAAACCCAGCCAGCAGCTCAAGGGGAACATTTTTCCCCTTAATTTGCCTCATGTGGCTCTGTCCAGCTCTGCCCCTGGCTTAGTGTCCCATTCTGCGTCCCTAGCACCTGTACATCCCAGTGTACAGGACCATCCTGTACCTGTGGGATCTCTCAAGTCCCTTGGCAAACCCGGCAGGTTCTCCTTGATTCTCCAGAGAGAGAAAAGCAGAGAGGCCAGTCAAATTCGGCTGGCCATGCTTTATGTGTTAGCTTAAGATGAGCAAGGTGTTACGGAGAGACCCCAAAGCTGCCACCACCAAGAGCATTCCCACTCAGCAGATCTGCAGGTGCCTTCAAAGGAGTTATCTTCCCGTCTTGGGACCTGGTGCCTCCTGCATGAGCTGCAAGGAAACAGCTCAATACTTTCCCCGAGTGTCTGCTCCCCTGTTTTGAGCTAAACCCAGAAGTTTACCTGCACGTAAATCAAAATGTCAGCATCTGGCAGGAGGGCTCAGGTCTCTCTTGTAGGTTGGGGGTGGCAAAGACTGTTCTGTATTTTATTTTTTTCTTCCAGACACTCATCATCCTGTGCATGCGAATCACATCCCAAACTAATTTTCTTAGCAAAGGCAAGTGGAGAAAGCTAAGTGTTAAATGCTCTTTCAAAGCCACCAGGAATATCAGTGTTTACTTGTTTCGTGGTCTGTAACAGATGCTGGCATTCAGCATTCAGACTGCCTCCAGAAAAAAAGTGAAAATCAAGATTGCCACGACAAGGTTAGCAAATGGCATGATTTTTTTTTTCAGTAAAGTTCATCTTCATGACACAGCAGCTAGCACATCCCTGCACGGGGAGGTTTACCTTTGCTCACTCCATCTCCCGGGCCTCCGTGCAGCTCTTGGGTGATGGATGTGTTGAGCACCCTTGGGGATCAGGCCCCAGTCCAGGTTCCTGGGGGAGCAATTGAGCCTCAGTGAGAGGAAATGGGCTGCTCGCAGCACACCAAGGCTCGTGGCGAAATGGGAATTTATTTCCTAATTAGGAGGGATCCACAAAGCCGCCTTCTCTTCCTGTTCCCAGAGCCAGCGTCGAAAAAATGCAGACCAAGTCACCTTCCTCATTTCCCCCAACCTTTTTCCTTGCCTAGCCACCTCTGTTTTGGGTAAAATGTGATGATTTTCTTAGGGAGTAGGCCAGTGTTGAAAGCACTCTGAAACCACAAGAGCCCAAAGGTGAGAGTCTCACACAATATTTGGTCACTCAAGAAATAACGTAAGTACAGGCATCGACACTGTAGGCAAGTAGATTAGAGTTCATTACAGCACAAACAACCCGCCAGGGAAGATGAGGAGGGATCGGTGATAAGCGACATTCCTGGAATTCTCTTCTCCCAGCAGCGAGCCCGTCACAGCAGATGCTGGATGGGTCCCCACCATGTGTGACTGATGCCACTGGTCACAGAGCAGGCCCCACACCGACCCCTTGGTCTTGTGGGCGGCTTCAGAGCCATCTTCCCTACCAGCTTTGGCAACAAGGGGATCCAAGACATTGTGGCATCTCTTTCCAAAGCAAGGGGCCAGCTGCCAGATGCACCTTGGGCTGGCCACAGGCAGGAGCTTGCCAGCTGGCCATGTCACTAGAGCCGCTCATAGTAACAAAGTCTCCTAAAAAAGAAAATCAAAAAGGCGAAACCCTACAGAACCCAGCATTCTGCTTTGGGTCACTGTTAGAATTGGACAAATAGAGTTGTCTTCTAGGAGCTGGACTGGGACACAGCTGATGACGCTCTGTGCGAAGCCTTGCTCACTTTTTGGCTTGGGTCTCAAGAGCACCCAGTTCCCTGCGTATGCTCCAATCCTGTAATCTTCTACCTGTATCACAACAGTTCCTGACATTGCCACAAGAACACAAATCTTGGGACTGACAATCTCAAATGGGTTGTGATCCATTCACTATTTACTTTCAAGCAAGGAGACATTCTGTGCCGTGGAGCTTAGTCCACCTGGGTTCCCTCCTGGATTTATAACTCTTCCTTTACTTTAAGCTTGGGATGGACAATGATGCCATTTGCAGCCCTGCAGCAACCCTCACGTCCAAGGCTCTGGATTCAGCAAAGCACTTAAGCATGTGCTTAGCATCAGGCTGACCACATGAAGCGCCCGCTCCTGCTCCCTTGTCTTAGTAGGGATTAGCACATACACTGAGAGCTGGTAGGATCTGAAAGGGATTTAGGCAGTTGGTTGTATGCTTGTGTCAACAGGCTTTTGCCAGGCAGGAAATGGAATTAACCATGTGCTTCAAATTAAGCATGTGCTCAAGTTACTGAAACTCAAGTTACTCAAGGCCTTATTTTGTTATTCCAGGGCATTGGATCTCAGACAAAGTCCCCTACAACATAGCAGGGAAGTAACCCCAGCTAGGAGGAGTCTTGACATGCATAGGTTCATTCCCTGCCTTTGAAGCCTCTATGGAAAGCTTGGTCATCAGAGACGCTTAATCCCTCTCGGAAGAGCCTCTTCTGTCCAGAATGGTGCTCAAAGCCGCTTTAGGCTGGAGCTCAGGCCTGGCTGGCTTGGCACTTGCCAGGCTATCAGCTGTCTAACATCTCAGGTAATTAATACATGATGACTTCTCATAGCCTCATCTGCCCAATAACTTTTACCACAGACAATAAATGCACTTTTGAGCATATTTAGACACCACTGTAAAGATATCAACCCATATTTTGCAAGTGTTTCTCATGTGAAACCAGTCTGCTTGCGCCAGGCTTCCCATTAGACCAGCAGGGACCTGGGGCAGACCCAGAGCTACGGCCTGGCTCACTGTCCATCCATCCATCCTCCGGCACTGAGTGCTGCGGCAGGAAAATCCAATGGTATTGACCGGGCCGGACGGGAAGCGCAGTGTCTCAGCACAGCAGCCACCAGATCAATCAGCTAATTACTCTGTATGAAGGCTACACTCCCCAGCTGCATGGCCACCTGCGTTGGTCTTTCAGCAGCTGCCCAACTTCCAGGCACTGAGGTCAAATCTTCCAAGCAAAATCTCCTGGTCAGCCCTTTGCGGGTGGCTGAAAACCCGGGAATGTTCCTCCTCTCCCATTGCGGCCAACTGGAATTTGCAGCTCAACTCCCTATGTCCTGAAAACCTCAAGCAACCTCCTCAAAGTTGCTCTTATTGATTTAGGACAAGGCTTTAATTTTGCAAACCGCGAGCTGTTACTCATGAAACTATGACAACTTGGTATTAGTGACAAATCAATGAACCTTTAAAATGCAGCCTAAGCAAGGAAACTCGCTTACTGTTAAACCCTGATAAGCCTGGTGCTGAGAAAAGTCAAACCTGTATCTTAACCACCATGGGATCTTCTCCCGTTTGATAGTTCCTCTTCCTGTATTGATAAGGATTATAACCCCTCATGACACTAATTTTACCCTCCCTGGAAGCACTTGTGAAGCAGGTGATAGTAAAAAGGAAGGGGTTTGCTTTCTCTCCATTCTGAATATTCCCCAATAAATCACTTGCCTGATAAATAATAAATTCACTCATAAATTGTGTATTCACCATTTTCTTCCCCCTACCTCAACCACCTGCCTTCCTCATCTCTGCTCTTCTCCAAGACCAACTGGAAAAAGTGAATGAACCAGGAGATATTCCTTATGCCAATGTTCAGTGCTGCAAGAAGCTCATCCTTAGCCATGGCAATGTATGCACAGACTTAAGGCTGTTTGACGGAGAGCCTCCACAATTCCTCAACCCTTCCCCCGAAACGGCGAGGAACATGATGTTAACTCCTTGCATATGAAGGATGTAACGACGTCAAGCAGCCACATGCTTTTAGAAGAACATATTATTTACCATCTGCGTTGTCACCGCTATTGCGGACCCTGCTGAGAGGCAAGTCCTGCCCCTAAAGCCTCCTATCCACCCATGCAAATATGTTTTAAGAGCAAGCATTTTCCTACTCCTACAAAGCATAGATTACTGGTTTACTGTTAATAAAAAAGTACCCTTTCCTGTTCTTTTTGGTCCAGATTCATACCTTCAGCATTTCATACAAATTGTTACATCGAAACCAACAAAAACTAGATGTTACTTCAACATTATTGCAGATTTTTGTTGTTTGTAAGCTCTGAGTTTGCATGAGAACCAAATGGTTTCACATCAGACCAAATCCAAATTTCTTACCAAAGAGCATCTGGGACAATCAAAGTGGAGTCAGGCTCGCTTAGGAGAGAGCCCTGCTTCCCTTGCCCCGCTTTGGGAAAGGATATTTGTCATCACCCCTTTGCTCTAAGGACAACGTCAAGGGACATGCCAAAGAGGGCTACACAACTAGACCTTAGACAAACATTAAAAAAAAGTGGTCTGTTTTCCATGCTGCAATCAAATGCAAAGAGAGGGAAAGGGAAAGGGAAAGGGAAAGGGAAAGGGAAAGGGAAAGGGAAAGGGAAAGGGAAAGGGAAAGGGAAAGGGAAAGGGAAAGGGAAAGGGAAAGGGAAAGGGAAAGGGAAAGGGAAAGGGAAAGGGAAAGGGAAAGGCGAGGAGCTTAGGAATATTTCACAAATATTTCACTTACTTCTTTCACCATAATGCAAAGGCCAGCTATAACTTTTTGATTAATAGGGGCCATGGAGGGCAATAAATGAAGCTTTAAAAGAAATTCATTTCACTGCAAACACAATCAGTCTTTCAGCTCCTCCCTACCTTAGAGACATTAAATATATTTTTGCCTGGAAGTTTAAAAGAGCCTAAGAGAATTAGGTACCCAACTTCTACTAAAAGTTTCAGTTCAGGAGGCATCCAAGCACATCACATTTTTACGCATTAAGGCTTTCACTTGTTCTTATGACTCTTGGTGAAGTAGGAGTTTTGCAAAAGTCTAGGGAGGCCAAAGGAGTCAGGATGTTGGACTTGCAATCCTGCAACGAAAGCTGCTGAGCAGTGAGGCTCCCGCACCAAGCATTGAGGGCTTGAGCATCTGGGACGATGCATGTTGCCTAAAACCTCTGTGACTTACACTAAGCAAGGAATCTGGAGCCCTTCACCTGAATTAAGAGCCTGCCTCCAAGAATTTTGGTCTGTTGCCATCCCTGTGGCCCTTCAAACCACTGCCCCTGCAAGCAGTTTTGAGCACCTGGCCTTGGTGCTTGTTGGCATATTGGAGGAAAAGCAGTGGTTAAGTAGACGAATTCACCCAATGCTTCTTCCCAATACACGCGGTGCATGAGCAATTCCTGGGAAGTGCCAGGAGCGCATGTGGCGGGTGCTGTACAGCATCCTAATACACATCGGAAGCTGGTGCTGGTCCTTCCTCCGCCGGGAATGGAGCGGGAGGCGCAGGGCTGGAGAACGGCAATTCCCAATCTGTTTTTCTACAGTGAACCGGCACTTACTAAAACATGGTTCCACGCTGTATAATTTCTATGGCTTTTATTAATGCAGACAGTATAGTCTCCATAAAGAAGAAAAATTACCAGTGGAAGATAAAACTAAAATACTAGTTGCATTACAATCACTTTCTAGTGTGGCAATAAATTGCATGAAGCCAATAAAGCAAAACTAACTGAAGATATTTGACACAAACCAAAAATGAAATGAGAGTCATTATGCAGTCTGCTACAGGGACCTGCTTTGATGTAGTTAAAGCAATAAACTACCTGGGAGTAATCTTTACTTATTTTAAATTGCATATTCCAATTGCAAAGCTGTTTCTGGCATTTCTGCCACACTTGCTTTGCTGTGCTCAGAAAAAGAATTACATGTCTGGATAAGTCGTGTCCTATTAAATGTGCATCATATCTGCAGTACTCATAAGTCACTTGAGTCATAATATTGTTTATTCTAACATTAGTCACTATTTTCTGTCATAAATTAGCTATTCTCCAGAAGAGTGGAAACTAGATTGAGCCAAGGTTGCAATTATTTCATACATCCACGTTGGCGCACAGACTAGATTAAGTGGCTCTCTCTACAGAGGAATTATCATTGCTGGTCCGTGGGTCAATTATAACAAATGTATTCATGTCGCTCGCCCCCAGGTATCTTCAATAATAAGAGTTTGCCTTCAATTCCCTCCCTAATTATTCCCCTGCATGGTCGAGCTGACCCACACGTGTGCAGGACAATGCAAGCAATGCCTTTCACGAAATTCAAGGTTAAACTCTCCTAGTAATGATTTACTTCCAGCCCCCTGAAATCCTCCCCTCCCCACAGCATATTTGCATGCAAATCGGTCCAACAGAGGCACCTCTTCCATGCAATTGGTCCCGTGCTAATTAATTGCCTACTACGCTTCCCTGGGGTGCCAAGGTAACAGCCCCGGCACCCCTGCTCCAGGGAGGGAGGGGAATTGATGCTGTCCTGTTGCGTTCGTTCCCTCTAATTCATCAACGTGCTCTTGCTGGTGCTTCCCTGCCTGGATCCAGCTCCTATCCACATGCTTCCTTCACCGCCAGGGCTTGGGAAACAAGTGCTGATGTGGCAGAGAAAAGGGGCCCTGGGGCGGGCAAATTTGCTTGGGACACATTAAGCCTTGTTTGTATACAAAGCCTTTTAGTTAAAAGGGACTGTTTTGCCCCAAAGGGAAGAGGTTATTATATCCGTGAGTGGTGCTTTCCACTAAGACAGTTTATTCCCTTAGGGAAGTGAGAAATAGTTGCCCAAACTGAAGGTGCATTCAGACCTGAATTAAAAATCCTCGATAGCTACTTCTAAAAATTGCCACCTGTAAGGAGCTAGCTGTATTGCATAAAATAAATAAATCAGCCACCCTGCACATCAGTTTGTTTCCTTATTAATGGAACTATCCACTCCATGAATCCATGCCCACCATTTCCCTTTCCAAAATGTGAGTTTGCAGGGATTTACAGAAGAATGGACTGCTAAGGACTTTGCACAAATGGGACCAAAAATTCAAAGCAAGAGGCTGAGTTGGTCCCAACTCCTCAGCTCTTCCCGTGCTGGCGCCCAAACACAAATGTTCTTGCCCACGAGTAACATGCTGGAAAAGGTCCCGATCACAAGGCTGTCCTTTTTGCCTGCTCCTCACTGCCCTCCTGCCTAAACCATCCCGCAGAGCCCAGTGTGGCCCTGCCAGCAGCGGGAGCGCACCGGGAGTGTGAGCAGAACTGGGAAACCAACACTCCTCAGCAGCCCCGCACGAGCTGCCTCCTCACAGAGCTTCCAGAGCAGCTGTGAAAGGTCCGTATAATATCCAGTTTCTGCCACCTCCCGATTGCAAGTGTCTAAGAGCAGATATAAGCATAGGGCAGGCCCATATGGACAGATTCCCCACCTTGTCTCTCTGCATCTGGTGATCCACAGCACCCACCCGCCTGGGACACAGCTAATACTGTCATATTCACTAGCCTCAACGAGTTTTCCTTTTACGGGTTCAAAAAGTAATTGGATGAAGTTGCATCAATATTTTGCACTAACAGTACTAACAGTCATATTATGCACATCTTAACATTGCTCCCGACAAGTAATCTCTCCTTTGGCATGTTCTCACTCTGCGCTTGGCTGCCTTGGTGGGTGATTCCCATGCATTGTGAGAGATGTCCAGGCAGAAGGACTGTCCTCTATGCACCATGATAAACATATATATTTTTAGAAATTTCTGTGGCACATCTCAGGTCCCAAAACAATAGTCTGTGTTCACAACTCAGAACCTCACCTTGCACCTTCCTCCTTTCTTCAAACAAAGCATTTTCCACAGTTACTAATGCCAAACCACACTTACGGTACCAGCTTCCCTGCGCACTCTTCCTCAACACCTTCCCAAAAAGGAGTCTCCACCTAAGAAATGCTTTCTCAAGTGTTTTGTAGGAAGGAATTTAACATTACAGAATTGCAGAATGGTTAAGGTTGGAAGGGACCTCTAGAGATCATCTAGTCCAACCTTCCTGCTTGAGCAGGGACACCCAGAGCACGTGGCCCAGGGCGGCATCCAGGCAAGTTTTGAAGACCTCCAGAGAAGGAGACTCCACAGCCTCCCTGGGCAGCCTGTGCCAGGGCTCTGGCACCCTCACAGTAAAGAAATTCCTCCTCACATGGAGATGGAACTTCCTTGTTGCAGCTTGCACCCATTACCCCTTGTCCTATCACTGGCATTACCATTCAGTTTCCATCTTCCCAGGCTTTTTCCCCTTTTCGTACTGTCTCGTGGACTTTGAAAGGGAATGTAGAGCCAATCTCACTTCCACTGAAGCCAGTGGCAACACCCTGTGTGCAACTGGCCAACCTGCCAGTACTTTCTAGTCCCCTTTCCACCACCAAGCACTATGGCAATAGCCAACGTTCTCCCTCTGGGTGAGCAGGGCTGGGGGCTTATTTTCCGTTTGCAGGGTAAATAAGAGGCCAAAGTGTGTGATCCCACTCCAGTGCGAAATCAAGAGGTCTTTTCTGAAGGTGAAAGCAGTCATGGTGCTCAGCACTGATGCCCTTGTCTTCACCTTTCAAGTCCGCTTCCTTTCTATGCTTCTTCCCATGTGGACTTTGTCTTCACCTCTGGGATGTCTGTCTTGCCTTTGAAACCTCAGTGCTCTCCTACTGCTAAAGGATGTGGAAGGATGAATCTTTTATCTCCTTTTTCTATTAGGGAGGTTGATTCTGAGTTCATTGGTTAGGTAACATCTTAAAATAACATCTTTAAGATGTTATAAAAGCACTCGCCTGGTGAGATTTAAGGATGATGACCCTCTAGTGTCATTTCAGTGCAGGCACTGGCAGATTCCCTCTGCCTCCTTGTCACCCCCTTAGGAAGAAAAGCCTGCCTGGAATGAGGATGTGCTGATAATGGGGACTAATTCACATTCAAGGCTGCTTCCTCCCATCCGTGCCTGAAAAGCCTGGGGAGCAGTTCTGCTCCTCACAGGTAGCCCCTGAACAGATTCTCCAGACCTGCTCCCAGTTCCACATGCTGGTGTTTGGAGAAGCTCATCTCCGCGGAAGCATCCATACAAGTCCCTGGAGAAAGCAGTGAGAAGCCTGGAACGGGCTCCATAACAATGTGAAATGGATAGTCTCTGTTCCTCACAGACACAAAAGGTCCATGAGAGGCTGACATAATTTGGGCTGCCAACCCTGCTCAGAGGAAGCCTGCTGCAAGCCATCAAGGAGACCTTTCTGAAGCAGTTCCCACTAGAAAATAATACACTTTCTACGTAAACTGAAATTGCTCAAGGAAAAGTGAAGAGATATCAATGCAGTTTTATGTATATTAAAAAAGGGCTTACAAGAAAATCAATTATTTTGAAAAATGTTGATGTTGTTCCCAACGCACATGATTGTTTTACAGTTTATTTGGTTGTAAATTTTCTGTTTCAACCGTATTGGCCTAACCCAAGACATTAGCTCATGGTCCAAGGCACCCGGCTGACTAATGCTCTATAGTTTACTCCTGAACGTGTGCCTACGTGCAAGAGCCAAGGGCATCCACTGCTATTTGCCTTTGCTTTGTTTCTAAAATACTGCGGAAAGCCCCAGCTTCACACGAAGCTGAAGTCATCTACCTTCTGCATCAAGGTGTCTCCCGTTTTTGCTGTGATGAAGCAATTTGACACTTTCAGCAAGATAAACATTCTCAGCCCTACCTAGAAGAGCAGCTGTTCTCAATACTTCCAAGAAGCTTTTCCAGATTTGTACAAGAATATGGCCAAAAGTGCAGGACACCCAATGATGGGAATATTCCCTCCCAGCGAGGCTCTTGTACTGATTCCCAATTCCCATTCTCCCTGCCCCATACTTGCACCTAAAATCCTTGCTTCGGGGCTGCCACAGTGGAGACCAATTACCTGCACTGAGCTGGTGGGTGCCCTCAGCCTTCCCAGATGGTGCATAGGGACACCCGGTCCATATCTGCATTACTGCCTATACCTGGGGAGGTCCTTGGGTGGGAATTGAGGGGGAAAAGGGAAATAAAAAAGCAGATCCAGCAAGGGAAAAATGAGACTGGCAGCCCTTGTGCTGTGAAGCACTGAAACAGTCCCAGACTACAGGGAGTCCTAACAAGGTCTGGATTAGGCCATCTCAGCTGGGAAGGGGATAACTCCTCTTTTTAAACTTATTTTCCTCCAGCAGATGGGCATGTCTGACAGCTGTGAGTGGAAGCTTCTTGAATCAAAGTGCCTTGAGCCTTGGGACCAGCCTAAGTGGCAGCTCAGCCACCCAGAGCCCAAGACCTTGCTGACACAGCGCAAGCATTGAGGCAGAAGTGACATTTGAGGAGGGCTTCACAGGATGACAGCAGAGGTGATCTGACAGCCTGGAACAGATTTCCTTCCAGGTGTGCAGAGGAGGCAAGCGGAAAGCATGAGTCCTTGGAAAACATGACCGGAGCAAATTGACAGCCGGCATCAGCAGCAGGAGAAGGGATGCACCTCCAGGGGCAAAGGGAGCTGACACCATAAGAGATGCTAGTGAAAATGGGTTGGACCCTGAACGCATCTAGAGGTAGTCTATGGACCACAGGATCCTACAGAGGAATTTGAGGGGGACATGGATGAGCATTTCCATGCAGCAGACCTCCCATGAGCCCAAGGTGCAGCATATCAGAAACAGATCAAACTGCAAGTAATGTGCAGATCAATGTAGGGTTATTAAACAGGGGCTACATCACAGAGACCCACATGCAGCAAAATCCTCAGGGACAGCTGCACTTTCAGCACACAGATATCAGCTCAGCTGAAAGGACCTAAACGTGGCTGTGAGCTCAGCAGTCCCCGCCTGTCCTTCACTCTGCCTGTCCCTCCTCTGAGGGAAGCATGCGGGGAGTGGGAAAAAAAGCCACATCTTCGATTTTCACCTGTGTGTGGCTTTCTATTAGATTGCCATCACTGCAATTTTGGAGCACACGCAGTGGATCACCCCACCTGGCACTCACAGCCCTTCAAGAAGGGCAGCAAAACGGGCCAGCACGCAGGTTATTTAGCCAAAGTCCCACGGCAGCACATCCTCAAATGCAGCCAGCGGCCCCCTCCGCAGCAGGATCCCTGGCACAAGCAAGGACCCTGGAGCAGATGCACAGCCAGAAAAGGACCGTGGTGCTCCAGGCCCCAGTAGGTTCCCCCTCACACTGCCTTTAAACGGAGGCGAGGGTACCAAAATCTGATCTATTCATTTTCGCTTCTGAACAAGTATTAAGATGAATATCAAAACATAATTGGCTCAGCAATCTTTAGGCTTTTGCTTATCAACAGATGATAAGGCTACATAGAAATGTGCTCATTTGTCTGTAGATCTCTGTAATCCTATTAAGTACAGTGTGATAACTGCTACACTGCACATATACACCCCCATGCACGCATTTGTCAAGGACTGTATGTAACACACACGTACAACCCATATAGACACAGCAAAATGTGCTCTTTCCTCAAGAGGCTGAATGCCTCAGCAGGGAGCACAAACATCCCATGCATCATGCCCAAACAGCAGCTCCAACCTGCACTTTTAATTGCGACAACTCATCAAACACCCAAACTTAGCCTCAATTAGCAACAGAAGCACTTGAGGTCAACTACCTGTCCTAAGGTAGGACCAGGAACATCATTGGAGCATAGCTGTGGAGAAAAGATTGTCCTTGTATTACAGATATCCTTAAAAAACAAGGAATTTTCCTGACTCACTATTTCATATCTGGAAGACACAGGACAAGGCTTAGGACAGCATCTGCCTCATCCCACACTTCTACTGGCCATGTGCACCCGCATTGGCACCGTTCCCTGTGCTGCACCCACCTGCAGCATCCCTGGACACACTCACACAAGATGCTAGGCTTTTTCCCTTCTTCCATAAAAACAGCCTCCCCCCTTGGCCAAACACTTCAGCTCTCAAAGTTGCAGGTTTCTAGGCAGCAGCCAAGGGAAGGAGTCATAGGCAAGAGCGATCGATAGCGCTTTGGTAGACCATGCAGCCGGGGCCTGCACCCCAGGGCAGAGACGGCCACGGGCTGTGCTGCGAGGAAGAGCTAATCCCATCCTTCTGCTCACTTGCTCCGCTCACCCGGGAGCGGTGACCGTGCCAGGCAGTGCTCAGCTTCCTAATGTGCAAAGCAGCAGACACCAGCAGGTCACCAGCTTAGTCTTGCCCATGACCTCCTCTTATGCTTGACACGAGCCCCAGCTGTAGCAGTTGTTTGCACATCCTGCTTCCCCCCAATATCCCTGATACTCGAGGAAGTTCTTTTTTTTCTTTTTTTTTTTTTTCTTTTTTTCTTTTTTTTTTTTTTCCCCTGGAGTGCTTCCATGCTGTGAAGTGCCAGGGATGTGTGATGCCTGCTCGGACCCTCCTCTGGACATAGTCTCTCTATGGTTGATTCAAATACCTTGACCACGCAGGTTCAAACATGCATAACATTTCCAAAATAAAGAAATCGCAGACAACAAATGAGTAATAAGGATGCACATCTGTCATTTCTCCCTTCTGAGCCTTAACAGTTTCACTGTGAGAGAGCAAGGCAACCATCACCCAAGGCTCAGCATCAGCCTTCATTGCCAGACTCTAATCTCGAGTGCAGCAAAAGAGTTCAGTACACGGCCTTCCACTTTTAAACTTTCCACTGCCCCATAAATACCTGCTAAATTGAAGCCTGAGGGCAGCTGGACCTGGTGAGCATCTTGGGGCCAGAGCTGTCATTAGGCGGACGGCGTGCTGCGTGCTAGATGCTGTGCAGGGCCGGCGAGCTTGGACGAGCTCCTGGAGTTCGTTACCACTCAGCATCACTAGTAAAGCAGGGTGCTGCGATGCTTTTACTGCCTTCCATAAAAGAGCCTTCTTCCTGCCTTAGTGCGGAGAGGGCGCTTGGGCGAGATTTCCTTCTTAATTGCAGGCTGAGAGATACAAAGACACTGAATGGAAATGTAATGCTTTCAGATTGAACTGAATTGAGTTGTCAAGATGCATTGAGGAGAGCGTATTTTAGCCTTTAGGGTGGCGGACAGTGCATGGAGGCAGGCAGAGAGCAGAGTCTTCCTCTAGGCTGCTGCTTGACTCCTGGCTGAAAAGCCAAGAAGCAGTGAGATACACAAAGAAAATAACAGAGAAAATAGAGTGAGAAACATTGATAACCCAGGCAAATCACTCCAATGGACCTTTTTTTGATTACATTATCTGTTCATTCTTCCTTACAAAGTAGTGCTATCACACAAGCATAATAAAACAAGAATATATAAATGGAAGGAATTAAGAGTCATCCTATTGGGGCCAATTTAATCTTTGCTTCATTTAAAAGAAGAACATGGCTCCCTTATCTAATGTACATAAAATTGCTCTTTATTCCCCAGGTTTACATATATATGACAGATCTAAATAAATATAGATCTACTCCTTTTTCCCATTCTCTTCCTGTGTCAGCCTCTCTCTATATATTAACCATTTTGGACTTGGATGATTTTACCCTACCTAGCCACAATTATTGGAAATCTACCCTCAAGCTTACGCTGGAGACACAGCTGGAAGACTAGTTCATTTGCTCATCATGGAGGACCTTAAACAGGCATGTTCTTACTCCAGATATATACAGATGATGGTATCACAGTCTTCTCAAGGCTACAAGCATGGGCAACTAATGCTTGAGCCAAGAAAGTAGTGAGAAGGGTCACAGGTAGCTCTCACTCTGAGAGGGACACAGCTATTCAAGAGAATAGGTTAGTTATTCTCCATCCCAGGAGTGAAAAATAGCTGAAATTTGCCTTCTCAGGAACATGAAACCTATGTCCATCATTGCCTTTTCTGGAGTTGTAGCACTAGCACACACAGTCTGTACAAGACAGGTAGGAAACCATCAAGTCCCCTGGGAAGTGTCATGTCAGGACCACGTACACATGGAAACCCCGGGAGCTACTGGGAAGTTATCAAGAGAATAGGCTTATCCATCCCAAGGGTTGCTGAGATGCCATGGTGCATGTCAGGAGCCCAGCAACAGTGTCCGGGGAGGGTCACAGCTCACAGACACGTGGGGAACACACACCAAACCACAGCTCCTGACAGAGGGATTTGAGCAACCACCAAAAAACGTTTTGGCTTTTGTAAATTCAACTTTTGAAACCACAGGGCAAGATTACTCCCAAAAGTAGACTTTCCCACACCCAAATGTATACATTGGAAAATAAAACATGAAACAAACAAGCAAAATCAGATCTCAGTCTGTTTCCCTGCCCAGCTTCCACCTGATCTTGCTACTGATACCTGAAAGAGCTGAGTCGTGCTGAATTTACACCCTTGCCGATAAGAAAACATGTGCTTTTCCTCCAAAACATTTTAAAAATGTGAACGTATTTCCTCAACCCCAGAGTTGAGGGGAGGAAAAAAAAGAAAAAAAAAAGGTATTTTTGAATCACTGACTGCTTTCTACTGTGCTGAAAACATCAGAGGAAGCCCTGCTCTTTAAAACCCACTATCATACTTGCAATTTTAAAGTGCTTTTTCTCTTTCTATCTAGTGGCTTTTTAAAAAGTAACTAGCAGCAGTGCTGGAATGGCTAATGCCTAATTAGCCAAGGGGTAATGATGCTTCTGTGAACGAGCCTGACATTGTGCTCTGTAATTATTACCTAGCTTGATATCGCATCCTGCAGTGGGCAGCTGTATGTGCCTTGGGACAAGGCCAGGACACGGGCAAGTTCACAGTGGCCGTGGCTACCTCTGCCGGGAGCATGTGGCCCAGAGTTGGCTACTGCTGCACTAACTGTCTGGAGCAGCATGGAAAGACCACTGCAACTGCTGCAAGTCTGGGTTTCTCCAGACATGTCCTCATTTTCCACTAGAGTTTATGTGTTTGCACTCAGCAAGAGGAATGCGGTTGTTTCTCTGGGACTTCCAGATGCCAGAGGCTTCCAAAGCCTGTGCACAGGCTTTATCCAGTAAGCTGGGTCTATGCGCAGGGGGTTTCATTAGCCATGGGCACCGGCTGTCTGGACAGGGGTGCAGTCCTTGTGCAGTCCCATGCCCACACATACCACCCAGAGTCCACACCACAGCGAGATGGAGGTCAAAGAGCTGCTGAAGCCTCCTCTGCTTCTCTGCGCAGTCATGACAGGTCAAGGAGCAATCCTGAGGAGGCTGAAGGCTCCTACTGGAGCTGTTAGCCCTGCAAAGGACAAGCTCACTTCTTTGAGTAGGATTTGGGGTCTAGCAAATTGCTAAATCTGTTCCTACCTTATTTTATTCCCTAGACTACTATTTCATTTTTTTTTAACTAAACTAAATAACACGAGTAGCTCAGTTTTGTGTCTCGGGCTGCTACAGAATGAATGCCAATCTATAGGCTTTGGGAGGATTTGATTCTAGGAGGTACAAATGCGAAATCAAACTCTCCAGAGTCACTGCCCTAGCATCATGCCAGGATGCTAGGTCTCCAAAGAATATCTCTTTGCTTAAGGCTCAACTTCAAAGTCTGCATTACCCATCACAACAGTTGGGGAAAAAAGGGTTACTAGAGGTTATCTAAGAAAAATAAAAACCACACACATCACTTGAAACTTTCACATCATTTTCAGGAGTTTCAGCATCCCTCAGGTTTTGGGATCTTTCCCCATAGAAAAAGGAGCCCTGGGGGAAGGTCTGTGCAGAAATGAAGATGTATACACACATAGAACCACAGCCCTGGGAGATGGGCTTTTGGTGGATACCAAACAGTGCCTCTTGACAAGAATCATGTCCTCTGGCACCTGCCAAGGCTTTGCTTTTCCAGCAAAGAAACAGAGCTGCCCCCAGGACCTGAGCACCAGCACCTGAATGTGGCACTGCAAGGTCCTCAGGGAGTCTGGTAGATTGCTCTGCTATAAATCTCAAAGTTTCCAGTTTCATGTGCTGCAGCTTTGAGCTTTCTGACACGCCAAGTGTTCCCAGCTAAAGAAATCGCCTGGTGCTCAGCATCGCCAGGAGCAGAGAAGAGACACTTCGCTCCGTAACCTGTGACACCGAAACAGAGAAGCCCACGCATGCAGACAGGCTGCTGCAGCCTGCCTCTCCTTTGGGAAAGCTCTGACAAGAGGACGCATACCCTACACGAATGTTGTTTTTCCCACTTTACTGTTTCTGCAGAAGTCAGGGGAGATGTGCACAAGTGAGGGTGGAGAGGAAGGCTTATCCCGGCGGCCAGCAAGACTGCATGCTAAAAAGAAACTCATGCAATACTGTACTTGATCTGCAGACTAAAAACAAAAACATCTCCCCCCCAAACCACACTATTAATAAGCAGAAGCAGCGCATGGAGTCCTAGGAGGCACATTTGCTGTTAGAACTGCACATACTTCTCTCCCTCCCTCCCTATGTAATCAACATTTTTTTTTTGGCTCAACTCTTGCCCTTTCATGAGAAGATGAAAGTGTCAGGATGACCCTCTTGCTTATCATGCCCCGCATGATTGGAAGCTTTGAAGCTATAATATGTGGAAACACTGGGCTCTCTGGTGACTTCTCCAGATTTAATTAGCCCAGCTTTCCATGATAATCTCCTCTCCCCCTCCAGACAGCCCTTCTCCCCCTACTCCCGACCTGCAGACAAGCTTCTGGATTCATCGGCAAAATACCAGCTGCTCAAATCCTGCTCTAATTCAGAGCTTGGCTTTCCAAGGCGATCTGAAAAAAAATGCCACCCCAAAGATGGAGCTGCTTTTAGCATTATACACGAGCTGCAGCTGCCAAGGAAAGTTTATCTTGGAGCCAATGTGAATTCTGTTGCTCCAAGTTAAATATTTCCATTTAAAAAGGAGAATGAACTATACTGTGGGACTTCCAATTGCTTCCTGAAATATTGAGGAGTATCTTTAAACATTAATATTTTGTTATAGTGCTGAAGTCTTTCTAAGGGAGGTACTTTTTAACACCATGTATTTTTTGCTGCCTAATTAGAACCTCTGATACATGCATATATCCTCTGTTTTCAAAAGTCACTAAAAACCTTGAATCTTCCTTCCAAAGTAATCAATTAAAGAAACAAAAACCCAACACTCCTTTTGTCTTAGCTGTTGCTCTCCCTGGGGATGCAGGGCCAGGAGAGCCCTCCATTTAACCCATTGCTACAGGTACACTTGTCTGAAACGGGTACAAGAGCTGGGGTCACACACGTGCTGAGCTCCACAGCGCTCGTTGACTTTGGGGCTCCTGCAGCCGAGGCAATGCCGAGAGCCACACCATGGGCACACTCATGCCTCCCATCACAGGTGGATCAGCTAGGGAGCTGCTGCTGAGCAAGCTCCTCACCTTCCCTTGGGTTTGGCCTGCACACCGGGTCATGCTGGACAAGAACCCAAGGTATCAGTCAGCCTGGACCTTGCTGGGGTTATGACCATCACCACAATCCAACACAGAACGAGGTCGATGCATTAACTGAAGGCTTAGAGAGGCATAACTGCATTGAGATGAATGCACGGATATGTAGGACAATCCCAGCTTCCAGACCTGCTGCCCCTAGGTGGCTTCACCATCTACCATCCATCCTCCCTGAAGCTCCTATGGAAATGGTTGAGCAGGAGAGCAGATTTAATGCTGCTCTCTGGGTAGAGAGGGGGTGGGGGGGGTGGGGGGGGAAAGAGAGAGAGAGAAAAATGATGTTACTTCCAGGCCATTTACATGTTCATTTCTCAAGAGAATGTGACACTTTATCCCTTTTTTCAAATTAACTTTGGTGTTGCGCTCGGAATAAAGAGAGACGATAGAAGGGAACTGGAACGTAGTGAAATAAAAGACTGCAAGTGTGCATGCACGTAGCATATGTTTATGATCTATAGGAGAGCAGGGGGAGGGCTGGAGGAGTGGAGTCCTGCTATGTCAACCATTGTTCAGCAGCTTGGTATGTTGGCTTCATCTTGCAAGGTCTCCCAGAGGTCCTTTTTTCCCAGATTTTTTCTTTTTTCTCACCTCCCCCCTTCAGGGCAAATCAAGTGCTTTCCTGAGCAGGCAGTTTAAACCGCTTAACCATTTGCGTGCTAGTCGGGAGAGCAGTCAAGGACCAAGGGTGGGTCCTCAGGTAGGAGAAGTCAGCCCGGGGACATCAAAGTGAGTGGGGCAGCTCCAGCACCAGCTGGAACTACACCCTGGTCCACCCACCAGTGCATTCCCTACAAGGGGGCGAGACCAGGGGTGACACAGACTCGTGGAAACTGCCACCCAAGATGCAACTGAAGGAAACACAAAAAAAGACTATAGGAAAGTCCTGGTCTAAAGGGTGTTTTTTTTTTTTCTTTTTTTAAAAAGCAGTCTGCCTTCCTGCACCATGTGGCCACCATGAAGGTTGAGCTTAAGCATCAGATTTCACACCAATAATATTTATGGTCTCCATGCAAGTCTCCTTCCAGGAGCCCTCATTTTTGCTTTCTCTGGTTCTTCTAGGTGAGGTCTAGCCACAGCCTTCCACACCATCCACGACAATTCCCCTTCATCTGGTGAAGGGACACTAGAAGCAGGAACCACACGGTGCCAGGAGCTACTGCAAAACAAACCAACTTCTCCACTTGAACTTGAGTTTAGCTCTTGCAGCTGAGCTCAAGTTTGGCTGCTGCTGTCAGCCAGGCAGCCCTTAATCCCCAGAGTGCCTGGCACAGAACGAGGATTTATTTAGTGTTAATTATATGTGTAGCTTTCGCCTTCCTGACTGTTGTCTCTTTGCCTTGTTTTACAGTTCTAATTGGTTTAACAGCCTTTTAGAGATTTGGTCTGTGTTATTTACACTCGTGTAGAACCATATTCACGTGGTCTGATGCTGCTTGTACCCTCCATGGGATGGGTGAAGGTGCAAGGGAAGTGAAGGCGCTTTGTGCTTGGGCCTTTTCCAAGCAGGAAGCTAAGGAAATTTCTAATACCCTATCATCTCAGCAATCAAGAAGCTTCCCAATCAATCTGGACACACACACACAAATAACCTATATCACACCCTTGAATAGCATCAAATTCCAAATGAAAACCTTGATTGCACAAAGTCATACAAGCAAGCCATTTAAAAATTATTTCTGGCTAGAGAGGCTAGAAGAAAGTCTCACACTTGGATTGACTCTCTCAGGTTCATTGAGGTGGATGGACAAAGTCAGTGTTTGGGTGGCATAAAGACCTAGGCAATTACACATCCACAGCATCGGTAACTCTAACCTCATTCCGGTTCAGAGTGAACAACCAATGATACTACATTGGCTTCTTCTTGAGAAGTCACATATTCCGGAGGTTGTTTCTCTTCTATCTCACCACATAATAATAATAATAATAATAAATAATTTGGGGAGGCTGAAAGGGAAAGGGGGAAGGGAGAGCACATGATAAGAGCTTGTCCTGCTTCCAGGCAGCTTCCAGCAAGCAGCTCCACACAGATGCCATTGGGAAGTGCAGCAGCCTTCTTTGGGGCACATATGATTTGGCTTTTTTTTTTTTTTTTTTTTTTTTTTTTTTTTTTTATTTTTTTTTTTTTTTTTTTTTTTTTTTAACATTGCATGTTAGTGGCCTTGGAAACCTAAATTCACAATCCTGCGCTCACATTTCCCTTCCGCAGCAGCACCGAAAGGGTGTTACAATTCACACCTTCGGTTAAACTTAAACCACTTAAAGCGCCATAAAGTATAATACCCACTTAAATTACATTATTATTTTCATTTCTGTTCAAGATGGCTCTGCAGAAGTGCAAGGAGATGGCAAGAGCTGTTGGAGCAGAAGTGCGTCTGTCTGCCGGGCACAGGCGATCCCTGCTGAACCCGACCCCGCAGCGACGCAGCATATACCACATTTTAGAGCACTTGAGCACAGGCACATCTGGATACCTGGACAAGCTGGACATTGGTCACCAGGCAGCTGAGGAGACTCTTTGGTACCTAGAATTGCACTAAATCCCAACATACGAGATGCATCACACGCCACGTTTTCATAACTGTTCCTCCCTCGGAACTACAGAAGGTGTAAGGACAGCTCTTGACAAAGAACCCAGCTCCAAAAAGTCACTTCTGATGACCTTAGTCCTCAGCCTTTGGTCCATGGGGAAGAAACAACAGCAAAATAGTGGCACTGGCACCATTCAAACTAAGGATGTTAAGGGAGAATTTTTATTTTTGAGGAAGAAAATATACCTACTATATCAATACCATGGTTATAGTGTGACATTTCAACTCTCTCTCTCTTTTTTTTTTTTTTTTTTTTTTTTGAAGAAGGTTCAAGAAAAGTAAAGAAGAGGCCATAGGAAAAGTTTTTCATCTCCTTCCTTGTAAGGAAAACTCAGAAATAAAAACCTTGACTTGCCAACTTGGTATCAGCTGTAGTAAAGAGGTTGAACCCTGTTCTCTCTGAGCTGGGTTTATGGGGTGGAAAACTGGATGGAGATGATGCAGGAGTCTCCTGTCCCAGCCCAAGGCATTCTCCCACCAGGCAGCTGGATGCACTGCCTCCTTCCAGCACAGTCCGACTGATCCGCCTGGGCTAGGATGTTGGCACCACTTTAATCACAGCAGTCTGGAAAAGTGGCCCAAGTCCTGCCCTATCCTCAGCTCTAGCGAAAAGGAGCTAAGAAATATTTCCTTCAAATTAAGTTCAACTCCTAATCAAAGACAGCTACTAGGGTAGATTCTGAGTTCAAAGCAGACACAAAGGCACAAAGCACTTTTCAGCCAAAAGATGGGATAGGAGTGGGAAGTGCTGGAAGAACTGGAAGCAGAAGGCTCTGCTGGTTGCAGTTTGTGCATCTTCTTTCCCCATGCAGACGTGTCCCCACCATACCCATGTGGGGCACAAGGTTCATCTTCTGCTAAAAATATCTGAGGCTGGAAGTTAAAAGAAATTAAATATTTAGCAGTTGCATAAAGGCACCTTGGATGAAAGCATTATGGATACAAAGCTGTCATCCCATGCCTTCATCATCATATTTTTTATGTAGCAGACATGTGTCTTGTTGGCAAGGCAACTTCTCTGTTTTAAACCAGCCTCATAAATCTCATTAGGATGTTTTTCACTTTTTTTTAAAGCCATCAGTGCAGAAAGAGGGAAATACCTCCCCATACTGGACATGACTCCAAGTCCTTCTAGGACTCTTCTCACCCCAGCTGTTAACGGGAGGACTTTGCCGAGCGCCTATTGAGACATCTCCTGCAAGACTCATAGGGAGACTTTGCTGTACCAGAAAGGCTCCTGATGATTTTAAGCACGCATTGGGTCACACCCAGTGTCTTCTTGCTCACTGCAAACACAGCAAAACAAACCCATTATCTAGCTTATAGTCAGTGAGAGCTCTACTTAAGTAAACTTGCCTAGGCTTAACTCCAGTTTGTGTAGCCCGGATGGCTGAGCAGAAGATGCTTTGCACTAGATCCTCCCTGCACCGGGAAAAGTGAATTGACTGGCCCCTGAACATCACTGGGCAGATTTTCACTGGACTTGCTCTGGTTGCCTCCACACAGATTTAAATCAACCACTGCCAGTGTCCTGCAAGGAGAGCTGGGCTGTAGGAGTAAAACGTGGGACATTTTACTTATTTATTAAACATACAATGTTGCATTTCTGGGAAATCTTTAATTCAAAGTCATTAAATAATAAGCTCCTGTAGTGATTTACCCTTTGAAACAACCAGGAAGGGAAGTAACTCAGCGCTCTGGCAACACAGTAGTGTCCCTGCACATCTTGCATCAGCTTGGGGGACTTGGACGCTATCGATCTAGCAGAAACGCTTCCCTCTTTAACAGCACAACCAGTTTAATTGAGCGGTGGCTCAATTCCTATATGCATTTCCTCTTCAAGCCTGCTGCCTCCATGGCGTGTCCTAGGGTCTGGACCTCAGCCCATGAGGTCCATGACCTCATGAGGTCAACCAGCAACAACGACCCAAGTTGCTTACATGGCCCTTGGGGGCAGACGTGCCCACCCATGGCCATCTCCTGCCCCATGCTGATGGCCCAGCCCTGCAGAGCTGCTCAAGCCACGGATGCTCCTGCACAGGCAGCTGCACAACCAGGGCAGAAGGACTCCAACGCGGGTTTCCTTCTCCCATATTTTCCCCACACTGCAGCCCAAGAGCATCAATTGCCGCTGTATTTGTGCTGTGCATAAGCACCCTGGCAGTGCTCGTCAGCACCTCTGCACGATCAGTGCCACCCAGAAGACCGACCGTGTCCATGTGGCCACCCCGTGAGCAGGGGCACCGTGTGGCCCGTGGCTACAGAACGCGTCGTGTCGCTCTCGCTTCTCGACCCTCTTAGCTTATCTGAACCCGGTGGATATTTCAATAGCCTCTGCCTGCCCAGGATACTATTAATTTTGGAGCCCCTATAATCCAATTTCTTTTCCTCCAAGTGGGTGGTGAATATTAATTTCACAAGCTATGCTTCCATCAGCTCCTTCCCAGTCCCTTGTGGCTAAGGAATATTAATCCACATTCACACTGTCATTCAGCTGCCCAGGAGACTCTGGCATGAATAGGAGTATTAATAAAACCCCTGCTTCACACATGGCAGTAGCAACCTAATGGTGCGCAGGTGGGTTGCGAAGGTTGTTCAGAGACTAGCACCTAAATCCTCCTGCTCCAGGCAAAACCAGACCCGTGCTGGGCTGAAGACCTTACTCATCCATTCCTGGGACACGCTGAAGTCAGACTTGGCTTGCCGGGGACACAGGGGATGGCCAGGCACTCCTGGGAACACTGGAGAGCTAATGCCTGGATGGGAACCTTGCTGCTCCCCTAGTAGGCAGCAATTGCTTTTGTCCTTCCTTGGAGAGGAGAGAGGAAAATAAAATAAAATCCTCACAGAAAACAAGAAACTGGTCCAAGAAAAGTCTCTCTACTACCTGTCGAGGGAGCAGAGGAATAAAAAGAAAAATACTGCACAACACACAGAGATGTAATAGCTTTTGACACCTCCACCTTATTATCAAATCTGCTTGAAATTAAGCAATTCATCTGAGTTCTGCTGAAGGAGAGAGGGAGTAAAGGAGGCATCTGTTGCATTTCCTCTCAGGCCCACCTAGAAAAATCTTTCCTTGTCAGCCAGCTTTATGCAGGACAATACACAGCACACTCCAATAATTCTAAGCCAAATATCTCACGGAGGGACTTGACAACCCATCAGGGACATCTTCAGCACATGGCCCTGAGTGGCAGAAGGGCAAATGGAAAAAAGAAAGCCAAGATCTGCAGCATTAAATAATAAACAGCCCTAGAGGGCTCCTACTTTATAACAGGGGTCAGAATATCCATCAGCTAAAAACAAAGGAAAGGGTGAGATAAGGAGAAAAAAAAAGGGGACTATCAACGGATCACAGGCCAAATTTATGGAATATCCAGATTCCTGCTGAAAATTATGCTCAAAACCTCAGGTACTCCCAGTGGCTTATCCCAAGCAGAACATCTCCACATCAGGAGAAAACAACAGAAATCTTTCTGTTGGTCTTTTCTCTATGCTAGAAAATGGTCTTTCTAGCATAGAGAAAAACAAATAAAAGCACCCTTGAGGGTTTACCTCAACCAAACCAAGGGCATTTCTCATGTACTTTCACAGTCACTGCCGCACGAATCGTGGTGAGAAGTAGCTTGTTTCTAAGACGGTGGAGGACACAACATCTGAAAGCAGAGCACATTCCAGCTTTGCTTCTTAACAGCAGCTTCTTTGGCAGCTGGAATAGGTCAGGCCTTTCCCAGCTGTAACTGCTTTCCCCGTTTGTCCTCCTAGAAGAGTGCTGCTTTCCCAAGTTGTCAGCATTGGGCACTACCCTGGTAAATGCCCCCGTGTGGCTATAAAACAGGGGAGGACAAGTTTGCTCCCTCCCAGATCTTGTCCTGCATTCAAATCCCAGACCTGCTATGTCCCAACTTGAGCGGCAAACTCTTTTTTCTCCATCTGCCCTGCAGCTTGGCCTGCTGGATGTCCTGATAATACAAACCGCGCCACTACACATGCAGAACAAATTTCACATTGCACAGGAACCCACCTGGGATGCATCAGACTTACGATGTGTTCATGGGCAGCACCAAGGGGTGGCAGCCCTCTGCATGGCAAGTCACTGAGACTCAAGGACAAGACCTCTGCCTGCAGCTTGGTGAACTCAAAACACAGGAGTGAGACTCAATATGACTCAAAGGTTCCTCTAAGCCACTCTGTGTCAGCCTATAACACCCCAGCTCTGTGACTTGCAGTGATTTAGAGAAAGGAAGGTCCCCTTGGCTCAAAGCTGACCCAAGCAGGACCACAATCAGCTGCTCCCAGGTGAAAAAGATCTGCAAAACTCAGCGCACATAGGACTGTTGTGCTGCACTAGGTTGTGGAGAGCTTGTGAGAGCTGTGGTGGCTCTGGACGTGTGATGAGGTGGCAGGGAGAGCAGGGTGGTTTAACAGTTGCTTCCCTCTTCTCTGCAAGCCTGCCCGTGTACCAGGCTGTGGCTTGGTGACCTGCGGTGTCCTGGGTCCCTGCTCACATCCCTGTGCATTTCCAGAAGATCTTCACCCAGCACAAATATTGCAGCAGGCAGAGATCTTGTTAACTCATCTGAGAATTCAAAGGTACTCCCGTGTAACCACTAAAATGAAGACCCAAGGACTCAAAAAATGCTATTTAGTGGCCTTGCATCCAGAAAGAATATTCGGGCTCTGTGCTACTCAGTCAGGCTTAGAGCTATGTGAGATAGGCTTTTTTTTTTTTTTTCCTTCTCCTCCAAATCATTATTTTGACAAATGGAGCTAATACAGATGACTATATTCCTCATATTAGTGTTTTGCATACAATGCCTGACTCTAAACAAGCTTAATTACAATTCCTACATGTTGCAGGTAGGTGGAAAAAGGAAAAAAAAAACTGTTAATTTTTGGACGCGTGATGCCACATGGCAATGGGCAGCTCCTCCATCTCGGTCCCACTGCGGCACTCTCCCGAGTGCGCCAGCACGTTCCCTATCCCAAGGGCTGGAACACGCGTGGCAGAGACCTGCCAAAAGCTCTGCTTTATCTCTCAGCGAGGCCTCTAAACAATTACACCTGTGTAAGTACATTGCAAATTCTTTACAGCTACAGCAAATCAATTTTTCATACAGCAGGAGGAAGAAGTCAATGCAGGGACAATAATACCTCAAGCCTTTCGGCGCTTGGCAGCTCCATCTCAGCAGCTCATTTAGAAAAGGTTTTCCCTTACCACTTGCACTCCCCATCCAAGCACTATGAAAGAGGTGTGAGGCATTGCAGGGCAGCTGATCCAAATCCCCAATTGGGAAGTGACACAGGCATCCAGGAATTAAAATCACATTGAGCCTCACTTGCTTTATGTGTTTCCATAGCTAAATAACATCTAAATAGCACCTGAAAATGTTCTGCCAGCACAGAGCACTCAGCTGCGGAACCAGGGACTTCACCTGCCCCAGAGGTCTTGAAGGATTGGAGGCAATGATGGAGCCAGTCCTAAATAGTGCCCGTCCTTTAGATCCATGAATGTGCTAGAATTGCCCCAGATATTGCACTGTCATTCATTAGAGAAAGACATCAGCATGTCCCTTAGGACAGGCTTTGGAGATGTTTGAGCAGCTGAGCAGACTCAGCAGCCGAGCTGAGAGACTGGGGTTGATACAGACCTCCTCCCATAGTAACACCATTACCAAGCAATACTATCGGCCTGAACAGTCCCAGGGAAATGCAGCTTTGGCTCCAGTTTGCAGAACATGCAGGGGACAGATTTTGTTGTGCTTGGTGCTGCACACAGTATGAGCTCGGCTCCCCTTCTGACAGGTCTTGCACTCTGAACACAGGAGCTCAGCAAAGGCTGGCAAGCCTCCTTCCCCCCCCCCCCCCTTTTTTTTTTTCCCTGCAGTCTAGGATCTGACCCCAAGGCAGACTCAGGATTCCTGGGGTTAGTCTGGGACAAGGCTGAACCCAGCTGAACCCCTTGCTCCTCTTGCCCCACAAAGTGGCAGGGAGTTTCTTAGCTGTCTGGGGATAATTGCGGAGTTTCACCACTGCCTTGCACTGTGGCTGTATCCTGGTTTCTTAAGCCTCAGTTCAGGCTCAGAGGTGTCCATGTCCTGCAACTTGTGCTATTTTTATCATCAGAGCAACATAGAAACAGCTGAATGTTTTCTCAATGCTTTCCTGGTGCCTACAGCGCCAGAGGAAAACCAAAATGTTTTATTAAGGGAATTACAGCAATAACGCTGTCCCATTGGGATATTTCCCAGCAGTTAAGGTCTTGCTGGACTGCATACCTTCGGCTTTGTATGGGCCCTTTGGATCCTGCAGCCATTCAACTGCCAGGAAAATGCCCTCCCTTTTGGTGACTATGACTTAATTAATGGAGCTTTTCTATGGCACAGTATCAGGAGACTTCCAGCTTAGGAAACACCTTTCCCCCTGCCAAGTCTTCCCCAAGTGCTACACCAAGCACTGAAGGAAGATAACAGCAGGCAGCGTCTGCGCACGCCAACGCAGCGAGCATCGGATACTGCTCTCCCTCTCCCAGCAGGAGAGGACGGAGCTCCTGACGGGGATTCCTGTCCTCAAAATTAATGTTACAAAACACATCTCGTCTCCTTTGGTTTCCTCTCAGGCCCTAATGACAGTCCAATGTGAGAGGCTTTTATCAATTAGTCTTGTTCTTATGACCCTACTGTGAAGCCCTGCTTTATCCAGGAGGGCAGATGAGCCACAGAAACGCCAAACGACCCTCCCTGGACCTGAGCGGGCATCCACCCTCAGCCTCAGGCTTGTTCAGGGCTCCCAAAATCTCACTGCATTTAGCGGCAGCTAAAGGAGAGCACATGATTCTCCACCACGCTTTTTTCTGCTGCTAGGATTCAAGTTTCTAGAGGGGAAGGAGAGCAGTGAAGAGTTGCTGCAGGCAAGATCCTTATTAAAGCAGAGCCTAACGATCTTTGCGCTTACTGGGATACTGAGGCCCAAGAAGCCGGGGCTTCCCAGTCACTCCAAGCCAGGCACATTAACTCAGCACCTGCACTAAGAGGCACCCAGCTCGAATACTGCTGAGGAGCATGTGTTCTCCCAGTGAAAAGTACAGGACATCAAAGATTATCATTTAAGAGGGCTGAGCCAATCCATTCATTATTTAATGATTTAATTGATGACCACAACGGAAAGCTGATAAGAGCGCAGCCACAGCCTATAAAGCACCTTTCATTCTGTTTATTAAGTGCAGCAGCACAATATATGGACCTCAATACACTTGAATGCAAATAGGTTATCCTTTAGAGTACAGTTAATTACTGCACTTAATGACTACTTCTGCTATGGATATCTTAGACTAATACAACACTACTTGCACAAAGGGATCCAGAGGGTGTTTTAAATGTACACATATGTGAGCAGCTGCTCATCTTAATGCACGTGAAACTCTTCACCTTAGCGAGAAAAGAAGGGATGACAACAGCTGCTAAATGCTTCCCCATCATTATGTCAATCTTCTCCTAATGCTCCTTCTTGGTGCCAGTCACGCTCTTGTCTCTAAAACATCTCTGTGTCACTACTCAGCCTTTATGGTGACCTGTGAACAGGGCTCCCTCACCGCAGAGGGCTTTGCACGTTGAGGTGCAAGAGCTGTCAGACAAGTGTGAATGAGCTGGAAACCACCGAACACTTCACTGCTGGCAAATACCAGGCTTTTCATTTCTTCAGGGACGGGGATGGGGGAGGAAGTGTCACCATCTACCAGCACTCCAGGCTGCCACCTCCAATTTGTTGCTTCTCTCCATATCCCAGTGGGAATGAGTCCTACTCTTGCAACTCCCTGCTCAAAGAGCACTTATTTATCCTCACAACACCTCCACGGGGCCACAGAGCAGGATATTCGCTCTTGGAGCAAGGAGGACTAGAGGCACTGAGAGTCCATGCAGGGTTGAAGTAATGCGAGAGATCCATAGCAAGGCAGGGACTGAAGCCCAGGATAACCTTCCTATAGGAATTGTAAAGACACAGGGGACTTTAAAAGCTTGTGAAAGGTCCTGTTGTCAACCAGGTGATGCTGCACCAGCAAAAAGATGCTGGGATCATCGACTGCTTGCAGCTGTACTCAGAATAGAGTTATTCTGCTCAGGTTACAGCTTTTAGTGTCTCTTGCAATCTTCTCTGATTTCATATAGTGCTGATTCAGCTGATACATGGCTCCTTCCCTCTTCCTTCTCCACCCCACTCTTCTCTCCTTTCGAAAGGCACATGTCTTGAACTCCCACTGCTGAATAAATGGTGATGGCACTGCAGGACCAGAGCTTTCGTATTGCAGAAATTCGTAGGGAAATATATTCATTAGGAAATGCTGAGTTGTGTTGAACATACACGTTACGGGTACAATATGAATGGCAATATTTCCTGGTAAGATGCTATTATGCACTTATTTGCACGTGTTTTAATAAAGATGACAATCAACACATTGTGTCAGAAGCAGGGGTTTTCAGAATCGATTTCAATTTAGCAGTAGAGCCAGCACCTTGTTAACTTCTGACATCTGAAAATAGCTCCCATGCGCTTGCAAGTTACCTTGGCGAGCCTGACATGCCATCTTCATCTATGTCATCGCAGCAGTATGGTCAGAAAGACTTACTATTTAATGCTTCAGAGGAAAGAGGTGTAAAGGTTCCTTTGTATTTTGTAGCGGAGAAAGTAACTGTATTTCAGCTTCACTCTGCTCCTCGCTGCCTCGAGAGGTCCATGTCTCCAATAGCAGAGGTGACCCTGCGGAAACACGGTTGTGCAGCTGGAGGAAACCGCGTATCATGTGAGCAAATATTGCCACCAGAATTTCAAGGATACATGAAAAGACCTTTTAAGTTTGTGTTGAAAGGTGACAATGACTTTTCCATTATATAGACAAACACAAATTCTCATTACTCAAAGTAACAATGCCCGTGCTACCTTTGTGGCCCTTTTTCACTTGAAACTCTTTGGCAAATGCACCCTTAGGGATGATGACTATTGCTTTCTCACACATACGCTACATATCTCACCCCAGACACAATCCATCTATCCAGTGACATTCTTATCATTGTGGCATGTGAACTCCCGTTTCTATCTCTATTGTACTTAGCTGACATCAGTTTCTGGAGAGCAGTTCATTACAGGAGAATGACTGTAGGTCGACATTTATGGATTAAATCTTCAAGTGTCTTCAAGTATGATTTTAACTCTGCAGTTACTCTGCAGTTTCCATTTGGGGAAACAGAGGCACATAATTGTTTGGCTATGAGTTTCAAGTGGAATTAAGATGAACTTTTGGCTTTTAGGTAAAGCTCCAAGGCAGGCAGGTGAAAACCATAGAAGTCTAGCTCTCAGTGTTACGTTTTCCAACAGTGTTACAAGCACCACGCATTCAGTCTTAAGGGGAATGATCTCAAAGCCCATCTCTCAGGGATTTCATGGATCTCAACACTATTTATAAAAGTGTTAATTTCATTATTCCTGCGGTAATGAAGGGAAAGTGAAGAAATACGCTGATGAGAAGGTCAATGTCATCTGCTGCTAAGGACATTGAAACAGCAGGCATTCTGAGCTGGTGGCTCAAGGCGGGCTATGGTGAAGCTCAGTTTGATAGTCCGTGCTGTGGCGTCCGTGTCAAGCAGTGATGGGTGGTACCAGTTTGGAAGAGCTAGCTGCTCTAAGCCTGCCCACAAGGCCTATTACTTCACCAGCTTTTCAGGTCTATGTGATTTCCCCAACGCCGAGCTTACTTTTTGCACAGGCGTGAAGAGCTGGCTGTTGAAATAAGCGTCAAAGCAAGATAAGGCAAGATCTGATCTTGAGACATTCTTTTTTTATATCTGCACATGGATGCACCTTAAAACAGAAAAGATAATACATCAACCTACTTTACATGTCACTTTTCATCCTTCTATGGAATGTAGTCTAATTACAAATTTCTAATTTCCACTGTTTATACAAAGCATTTCTGCTTTATTTCCTGTTGACTCTTTATCTTCAGAAATCATAAGAGTTCACATAGCCCCTGGTGCCGCTACGCAATAGGAAACATAATCAAATAAGGAAATTTATGTAGACCCTGGCTTTGCAAGAGGAAGATTTGCTAGTGTGTGAGAGCTGGCAATGAATAGGCAGTCATAATGTATTCCTCATTGCTTTCCTCTCCCTTTGCAGGCAGTCAATACCCTTGAGAGAAGTTAATTAGATCCGCTTCACTCTGTTTGGTCCTACCATTCTGAGATGCGAATGCAGGGGAGAGGGAAATCCCAGCAAAGCAAATTGGCAGGATTAGAGTGAGGGACCCCTGCACAATCGTGTCTATTGTCTGTGATCACAGAGGATGAGCTCCTCTAAAAGCGAGCATGAAAATGTTAAAAAAATCATTTTAAGACACTCGTGCAAAACCCCAGTCGAGTGGCAGGAGGTGAGGGGAAACTTAAAAGGAGGAGTTTGCAAAGGTACCAGTGTGCACAATATATTTGCAGAGCTGTGCATGTAGCCATCTGAAATTGCTCACTGCGAATATTAGTATTTCTAAGTAACTATTGGCACATCAAAACAATGAAGATGATCACATGTACAAAGTAGGCATCTAACTTGTGTCTCCTTCTGTCTATATCATTGTAGAAGCAACTGAACAGATTAAAAATCATCAAGAAAAAACACACTCCAGGTGGTTTCTTGAGACTGTTTAGAAAGCTGCTAATCCTGGATGTATCCAGTCCTCTTTGTTGGCCTTACAGCAGATCATGATCTTTCCAGGCAACAATTTTAACATATTCCTACCATATTTTAATTATTCAGGCTTTAGATTTAAACTGAACAACCAATAGGACAATGATAAAGATGCACAGGAAACTTCTCTAAAAAAAAAAACACTTTGTCACAAGCAAATTCTCATAAAGTTCCAAATAAGAACTCCATGAAATCCATGCAAACATGAATGCACTTGGCAAATCCCAGTGACACACCAAGTGGCTGTTGTACAGCTTACAGTGGCAACAAACACACACCAAAACAGAGGAAATTTGCCTCAGATCATCCAGGAGATTAGTGAGAATAACTCAGGTCCTGAGCTCCACCAGCCCCTGCTTAGAAGCCTGACAGGCTGAAATACTCTTTACAGGACAGACTTTCTTTAGACAAATGGATAAAAGTGACTTTGTTTGCTTGCTTGTTTGGTTGGTTGGTTTTGGAGAACTTCCATGCAATCAGGATTGAGACTTTTGATTTTAGTTCCCTAAGAGAAAAGACAAACATATCTAGTTGTGTTAAAGAGAACTGCCTATAGGCACCAGCTCTCATTAGGAGTGACAAACTGTTGGCAGCTTCAGCCAGTCTCAAAGGCAGGAAATTCTTATTAATTTTGTAAAATAAGTCAGGGCATGAGTGTCAAGTAAAGCCAGGCACAACATAAATGAAGTGAAATCTTTGGACTCTCTGTGTTGCAGTTAATGTTGCAGCCCCTCAGGTAGCTACTTCTTGAATGAAGAGGTGGCTAAAAAATAAGGCCACTCTATAGCCACTGTCACATGCAAGCTTTCTTGCAAAGGCCACTGGACAAATTCAGGCTCTAGGAGCACAATCCCATGTAGTTTTTTGAAGCCTAGCTCTAGGAAACCTATTGTTTTTGTGTTCTCAACCCCGGGATAATGGAAAGAGCCTTTGAAATGAAGGGGAAAGGACCAATGTTTGCCTGTGAGGTTGTAAAACACCTGCTGCACACACAGAGCAAGAAGAATTGCATGTCCACCAGCTGAAGTAGGAGAAAGACGCTTTACTAGGTAACTACATCCATTGCCTAGCCTCGACTGTTCACTTTGAGTAAACACCATAAGTTAACTCTTGGGCAGATGTGAGTTGGATGGCTCAATAGAAAACAAAGGCAATTGAGAATATGATTTTATACAAAGGCAGTACACTTTTTTACTGTCTCCCTCAATCTCCCTGGTAACATGTTGCCTCTTTGTTTGGACAAGCTTCACATTTCTCATCCTCATCATTGGTACAGGAGTACTCCATGTGAAGTACTGGATACCAGTTGGACTCAGCGCAGTACAAACTCACAGAAACGGGTCCAGACCCGTCACATTTCCAGACTATTCTACATGAAGTAGCTTCAGTAGCACCCTTCCCTCCCTGTTAGAGAAAGAAGCTCAACACCTTCTTTGCCTCTTTATTTCTCTGCAATTGTTCCCCATCAAAGCTTCATAATAGCAACCACTGCCTTGCTGGGGTAGGACAAGATCTTTTTTTGTCTGATTCCTATTAGCAAAGGTTTCCAATTGCCTCTTGGAAAGCACCATCCCAGCCTGACTCTGCAGTGATTGCTCACTCCATGACAGCAAAGACTGAAGACACCACTCGCAAGAAAGGCAATGGGGCCATTAGGAGAGCTGACTGCTTGACTTACCAGAGCCACCCACACACAGAGGACAGTCAAAGGACAGTCCAAATAATCTAAGGGGATTATTTTAGTGTTTTAGGTTTTTTTTTAAATAAAAAAACCTACATGCATTCTTCTCTTTTCTCATTGTATGCCTACACATCCTATCCTAGAAATGTTGCATTTCTGGGTAGAGAGTAATAAAAAGAAAACACCCTAGGATTACCTTTTAACTTCCCTTCTTGCTCTTTTCGACTTCTACTTGCTCATCAGGGTACACTCCAGTTCCCAAAGCCAATTTCTTCAAAACAAACAAACAACCCCCCCCCACTCTCAACTCTCAAGGGCTCTTCCATGTGCTTGAACCAAAATACCAACTTCAAATTATGATGGCACCATGCTCACTGGAAATATGCAGACATGACAAGCACACAGAGGTTCATGGGCAACAGGCCATTCCTGAAGATGCCCTTTAATCTATAATACTGACAACATGCCACCTCTGCTCCTGTCATGCTGTTTGTTGCAAATATCACCTCTGAATTTCCATGCATCCTAGTCCCTGAGTTAGCAGGATGGGCTCACGTTTTGCCCTTTTCAGTATTGAATGCTTTGATAGGCTCACTCACCTCATCCTGCTCCCCCCAGACTCTCGCTAACCTCTGGGGAAAGGGATGAAACATCCAGCCAATAAAAATGGGATATACTGAAAAGGTCAAATCACACTATTACAATAAATTACCATAATTCAGAGTGTAAATCAGGCATTAAAATGATGATATGTTGCAAGGCAGAGATTGGCATTAGACCTGAAATGCCACAACATTAATGCAGTCCAGGGTCAAAGATGCAACTGGGAAATGGTAAACATTTTAAAACTAGACCCTTATCACTATAATCTTGTGATCTTCTGAGACTGTCACATCAGGCATTACTGAGTGATGGAAGCAGCACATTGAGCTATGATTTATTTTCCATACTAAAGACTTCAAAGCCAACAAGCAGGGGTAATTGAAAAGAGAGATACAAACAGCACTGGATAACCTTTAAGTAGTTACCTCAAGCCATTGACAGCTTACTGATTTGAGAGGGTGACATTTATTCTGCGTAATGTGGTAGCATCTTTAAAATGCTTGCCTCTCGTAGCTGGGGCAGAGGATGTTTAATGGAATAATAAAGGCATTCACTCTGAAATTGCACGGGATGGCAGGGAAGGTCCTCTTGCAGCATAGGGGCTCTCATCAGCCTTCTGCCTCAAGTTTCTTGGGTAGCTCACAAATAGAGGAGAGGATGCTGCTCTTGACAGTTCTAATATTGCCTGGAGTTTCAAAGAGAATAAATCATAGGTAAGCAGAGTTAAAAAAAAAAAATAGAGTATGCCAAGAACATAAACGAGAAAGGTACGTTAGTGCCTGCCTGGGGCTGGGAGAGACGTCTGACGTGGCCCAGTTGGCACATCATCACAAAACAGCCTTCTGGTTTCTCCCAAGCATCTGTTGCTAGTCCTTGCATGATGAAAAAGAGACAAGACTAAAAGGAGAATGAGCCCTCAGGGAGCTTTCATCTCCCCAGACACTGGGATTCGGCACAGGATGCCATGCAATAAGCAGAGCAGCAAAGCTAACCAAAACACTGAGTTAGAGGTGCACGTCAGACCTGGTCCAACCTTTTATTTTCCCCACAGCTCTCCTGAGGCCTAGTTAGCCCTTTGAAGCTCCCACAAAGGCAGAACAAGGTGCTCTCAGGCCTCAGCAATGAAAATCCACCTCATGCTCGCTGCTGGCAGCATGACTTTGACTCGTCTTGGCCCCAAGACGAGCTTCCAAATCTCTCCTCCAACCTGGCCTGTTCCTCTCAGTCCCTGAGTCAGGGTGTGCTGTGGTCAGGGACACATTTGACCCCTCTCATGCTTACTGTGATCTTGGATGAGCGTTTTGCTTATCCTGTGCTCTGGCTCAATCAAAAGTTAGAACAGCAACGCCTAAATCAATTGAGCTATCCTCTTGCCAGACTTAAAGGGACTCTGAATAATTTTCCTTTGTTTTGTTCAATCTATACCAGTTAGTTCAGTAAAACATTTTGCAACCTCAGCATGCCCAGCCTCCATATCATAAGGATCTGGGACACAGACATCTCCCAGCTTTTGAGCAGGATACATGGGGGCAGCCATAGTGATCCTTAAGTATTTATCAAGTGCTCCCTTCTGCCACCCTTACTAAGCTGATATGTTACCCACACACCATATACTTTGACAAGGGATGCCTGAGGGGAGGATCTGTCACAAAATGATCATTCTTATTTGTGCCACTCTGTGGACTTCTTTGATAAGCCCAAGGTATCAGTAAGAGACAGTTGGGACAATCGATCTTCTCTCCTTCAGTATCAGTTACCAAGGGACAGTGATCGCTTTTGGCTGAAAGTCATCTGCCTCTCTCCTGTATTTTCTGCTTAACAAAAGCAGAGTGGGAATAGAAAGCAAATAAGAGCTAATTTCTCACAGTAGCAGCCAACAAGTATTTTAATCCATGCATCATACAGCTGCAGAAACCTCCTGTTCTGAACAGATTTTCCATCTTCTAAAATTCGCTGTATCCCAGTAAAGCCCTTTCATTTCATACAGATTAAGAGTTAATTCAGGTCAAATAAGGATTAATTAGTCTGTGTAAACCAGCCCCAGACACTGATGCACTGGAGATCTTTTTTAAATTAGTTGCTGTTACTGTAAGTCTGTATCTTTGGATGGCAAGACCTCTGGTGTATTATAAATTTGCAATCAGGTACCCCACGGGATGCAAGATGAGGGAAAATGTCAGTCTTAACAGTGTTTAAATCCCTCCTGTCGCTGAACTGCAGCCTCTTTCAAATTAGGTCCTGTTGGCAAAATCAGATAAAGAGAGGGAAATAAATGATGTGAACAAAGGGCATCAAAGAGTATCATTTAAATTGTTATTGACTGTGGGCATAAAAAAAGCACAGCATGAAAACATACTTAATAAAAGGAGATAATAGGGCCATGGAGACAGGTTTTTTTGATTTGTAGAAAAAACATCAAATAGTTTGTGTGTATATGCTTTTCTACCGTGTTTACAGGTAAGAGATGGATACAGAATATATTTCACAGATTGTGCAAGGCTGCTTTGATATTCCATGTGTGCTAACATTAGAGACTATTTGTTTAGATTTTATTGCAAGAGAAGGAATCAAACCTGTTGCTGTTGGAGTATCTTCTAGGATCTCATATAACTTAAAAAACTAAGCAGAGCTGACAAAAAAAAACCCAGATGAACAAATTTGAGGGCACCCAGTACAGGGTAGGAAAACCTCTCAGACAAGACTCCTCCAAAATTATGTGGAAGTCTGTAAGAAATGGAAAGCTAAGAAGTAGAAACACTCACAGGATCATTCATTGCTCTTAAACTTTTCTCACAGAAATGAGGAACAAAATACCTGTTTTCCACAGCTGTAATTTGACTACTTCTGTTGACTGAAAAAGAAAAGAAAAAGATTTAGAAAATCCAGCCTTTCTCCCCCACCTGTCCCTCTCCCAATTCATGGAATCCCAAATCATGGAATGCTTAAGATTGGAAGGGACCTCTAAAGGTCATTTAGTTCAACCCAACTGCACAAGCAGGGTTGCCTAGAGCACGTGGCACAGGCTGTGTCCAAGCAGGTTTGGAAGATCTCCAGAGAAGGAGACTCCACAGCCTCTCTGGGCAGCCTGTTCCAGGACTCTGTCAACCTCACAGGAAAGAAATTCTTCCTCATGTGGAGATGGAACTGCCTGTGTTTCAATTTGTACCCATCACCCCTTGCTCTGTAGCTGGCCAACACTGAGAAGAGTTTGGTCCATCCTCTTTACATCGTCCCCTCAGGTACTTGTACATATTGATCAGATCCTCTCTTAGTCTTCTCCAGGCTAAACAGGCTCATCTCACTTATCTTTCCTCATAAGATAGATCTTTGTTGCTCTGTTTTGGACCCTCTCTAGAAGTTTCACATCCCCTTGGAGATGGACCCAATTTAGAAGAGAGACTGAGCATTCCTGGCATTTTAGAGACATCCTGAACTAAAGGGTACAACAGGACTCCAAATGCATCCCTGTTACAGAGGCATCTGCATATTCGAAGCAAAGGGGCTAGGGCCTGTTTCTTCTGCCAAGAGAAGACAGTGGAATAAACTGCATTTGAAGAACATATTTAGAAATGGCACATATGAAAGGCAGAAACATCCCTGCGAGACAGGCACACACATCTGAATTTAACTCAGTGATCCAGCTCACCCATCTTGACTCCGTGATTTTTTTCCTCCTTCCATTACACTTGACAGAGCTAATTCGATACTGCAGAGAGCTTGGTCAGATGCATGGCCCTTGGACTGTTGAGAAGTCAGTCTCACAAGAACACTCTCACCCAAGACACCCCTTGAGTGACAGCTTAACACCTCATGGAGGTTTTCTCCAAAGGTTGCAAGAAAGATGCCATTTCTTCTTAATTTTGTTTCAGAAGCAATGGTCAAAGCAGTTGGCTTTTTAAAAGCTAACTGGCACAATGATAACAGTTCGTGCTGACTTGTTATTCAGGGAAGACTGGGTGAAAACTACTCTGCATGCTGAGGAATAAAGCAGGCCAGGCAGTGCTGCTCTGCAGCAGAACGAGACCCACCTGCCAGGCAGGAGCTGCAGCTGCCTCCCTCAGAACAGATTGCAGCGAAGACGAGTGCACCGGATCGGACAAGCTGCTTGCTGCGATTTCAAGGCAAAACACCAGATTTTGCTTCAGGAGAGCTAGGTTCACGTTTCTGATAGTACCAGAAAGACTTTGCCCTTTGCCCTGGAATGCTCTGTCAGAAACACCAACAATTTACGTCAGGTATTTTATAGTTAGGGATGTTGAAGCAGCTTGACATTGGCAGGGAGTTAGACCCACAGAGTGGTCATACACTTGCAAGAGTGGTCTTGGGGACCATCCCTCGCAAGGCGCAGTGCACCCACATCCAAGCAGAGCACTCCACAGACAGCACAGCCAAGTCACCCCTGATTTCAATCCACCTCCATTCCCCACTCAGCCCCCAGCTTCTGACTTCACAACACGGAGCAAGATGTGTTTGCTTTCTCTGTCATGCCTGCGTAGGTTTTCAGTTCTTCCCTGTGGATCTCTCACACGAACGCACACAGTGCTCTTGGCACAACAGCCCTGCCATCTGAGCAAGAACCTCTAGGCAATATCAAAGTGTAAACAGCACTAGAGACATACTGCGCCTGAAATCAGAAAGAAAGAGGTTGACTTGAAAAGAGGGAGAGGTTAAAACAGAGATGTGAAGTTGTTTTCTTGCCCTTCGGGCTGTGTCTACATGAGCCAATTTAATACCTATTACTGCAAGTATTAGTGCAGACAAGGTACTAGGTATTTCCATGGCACCAAATTATATCCCTGAGCTGGCATTCCTTTTCCATCTTTTAGCTCTAGCAGCTGAATCATGCATGCGTGGAGCGGGATACATCTTTTACAATAGTCTCAGTCTCCCGGAAGTCCCATTTCCTGCTGAAATAAACTCGGTATCAAAGGTGCCTTACTTTGCTTGCTGTGTGGACAAAAAGGTGACTCCTACTTCACATCAAAGTGGTGCTGGTTATGCTGGGTGGTCAGGCTGGCAGAGGGGATGGGTCAGTCTGAAAACTCTGAGGAGAAGCCACCAGCTGAGACAGAAATGGGCCACCAGCTCCCTGGCACGGTAGCAACTGCAAAAAAGGACAGAGCCTATTGGAGATGTTTTATAGGCTTGTCTAACAACCATGGTCTCAGCAGTAACTCTGTGGGAAAGGAACAAGCCACCTCCAGACTAGCTCACACGTTGGTCTGAGCAGGAACCTTGGCACAGCCTCTCCCCACAGCTCACCTCTCCATAGTCCTCCTGCAGCTCACACCAACATCTTCTGGGCCATGAGTGGGGGGTGGAAGGATGAACTCAATATTAGCTAAGCCCTTTCCATAGCAGGCAGGACCACCGCTTTAAGAGGCTTGTCAGCTCAGAGGTAGCCCGGGGAACTGGCTGCTTGCTGCTGCAGGGGAAAACTAGTCTGCTCCACAGGTCACCTCCAGACCTTTAAAAAAGGCTTTTAATGATTCATATCATGTCCTTCAGATGAGGCATTACATCAGGCTTCCTGGAGGGTATCAAGCTGGAAGTTTAAGGTTGCACAGTACTTTTGAAAAGTAGCAGCACCAGAGTAGAGTCAGTGATACCATCACACTCTTCATCACACAAGATGCCAGACTCTGCGAATTGCTGCACATGTGTCTACTTGGTCCTTGACTGCAAACAGCTAAAAGCAAAAGTAATGAGACATTTATGAAAGACTTCAGAAGACATGGTCAAGTCACTTATCATTTCATCTTCTGTTACACTGAACAAGGCCTAGGGGCACTTCACAAAACCATCGTGCCTCCCTGGGCTGCACAGTGATTGTTTGGGTAAAGGCTATCTGAATAAACTGGGAATTTGCACTGCAGGAGATGCACACCTCTGAAATGAAATCACAAGATCTGCAAGTGCTGGGTACTATTCAAGCACTTTAAAATAGACCTCAAAGCAAAAGGAAGATTGCAGGTGCCACTCATTCAGCAGGCTGCTGGTATTTTCCCTTCCTCCACTCCCTGGCAGCATGGAGCCAGAGCAAATAACAGTAATAATACAATGCTGTAAACCTTGGAAGAAAAAAAAAAAAGAAAAAAAAGTATCTGTTGCTTATCTAATATGCCTATTATGTCACCTTGGTGACCATTCAGCTCAGTAAGGATGAAAGTGATTACTTATACCTTGACAGCATAGCCACAGCACAAAAATGGGAGGCTCTATACAGCAGACTAGCAAGGAAGACCTCTTACTGCAGGAGAAGTCACCATTTCAGCTGTGAGAATATGTTGGTGTTGCTTCTCTTGTTGCTGTGAGAAATTCATTGTAAAATAGCTGCAAGCTGATGAAAAGCATATGGAGCATCTCAAGTAGCCTTGATTTCACTCAGGAGCCATTAATCAGTGCACATCTGCAGTCACAGAGGCCATCCCCCTTCCTGCTGCCCTCGACATGAGCTACACACAAACTCATTGGAGGGTGTTGTCATTCCGATACCAAACCACTAATGCCAAGACAAACAACTACTATATAACTACCTACTAGTCTTTATCCATGTCCAACAGCAAGGATAACCCTGCCTTTTCCTCTTTGCTCACCTCTCATTTGCCTTCCTTGGACAACAGGATAAGCACCATAGAGGCACAGCAAATTTGACTGAGAAATTCCCACAGAGGATTAAACACCAGCCATGAAGTCAGGTCACTTATCTGAGACTTAACATGCTAGAGGCAAAACTTCAGTGGATTCATTTCTTCTCCAGAAGGATAGAACTTACTTCCCAGCCTCTTCTCCATCCTTTTGGGGAGACACCAGACAAACTTATTTTGCAGAAGTTTGGAAGTCAACATTGCAGGGTGGCATTAGCTTTGCTAAATGCAGGAGACACTAAGTGCTATATAAATAGGCTTGTAAGACTTGTTGCATTTACAACAGACCCAGCACATCCTCAAGAGGAAATACTGTGGGCAAGGCTGGTTACCCTGTTCCGAGAAAGATACTGTAGGAGGAGCTTACAGAAGAGTATCCAAAAATGGGGCAGGAAGGAATGTCAAAGGATGGGAAATATTTTAGGAAAGTCAGTCCACAAAGATGGATCATCTGAGCCAATGAAAATCATGTCAGACAGCAATTGTTCTTCTCAATACAGGAGCAATAAACCTTTCACTGGAGCTGGAGAAGAAAGATGAAGAGTAATTCATGGAACCAGTTTATCACATCTTCTTCAGAAGCAGCTGGAGTTGGCAATTCTTCAAAGAAAATCCTGGACCAGAAACCTGATCCGGCAGCATCTACATGCTTATGTTTAAAGCCTACCTATTGCAAAAAGACTCAACACAGGTTCTGTTAGATCCTGCAGATCAAACGCAGAGGACAAAAGGAGACGTCCAGTTTAGAGAGTTTAGGAAGCAGAAATCTGGCTTCTGATCCAAACAAATTTCAATTATGATTTGCTGATATGACCCTTGTATCATGTAACACTGATGCTCAAGAATCTTCGAAGAAATGCCAAAATGGAGGGTTTCCTCCACTCCCTTACAGAAAAGTTTCCTCAATTCCCAGCCTATAGGTTTTCTCTTTCCCTCATCATTCTGCATCAAGCTCTAAAAATATGTGCCTGCTTTTCTCCAAGTCATTCTTCTAATTGCCCATAAAGACTCAAATCATGACCTGCAACTCAAAGCTTTTCACAGGCATTAGGGGAGTATTAAAATGGGAAGTTCTAAAACTAAATTATAGTTTCCCACTGCAAATGTTTAAAAAATGTATATCTGCTTTTAATTAGAAAGAAAAATAGAGAGCCCCACAGTTGACTACAGCCTCCTTCCTACCTACCACACACACACATGAGCTCCAGCCAAATTCTTACTGGGAGCAAAGAAACAAAACTCCCTAGGAACTGCTGTGGTTGCATCGACTGGCCCTGGCTGCGGATCTGGTCCTGCTGGCATCTGGACAAGCTCAAAAACCTCTGCAGAAGATCCCTTGTCTCCTTCATGACAACTCAGGTTCCTTTTGAACACCTCTCTGCTGGGAAGGTGAGGTTTATTTGGCAGCTGGAGTTTCCCTCCCAGGGAGCTTCCTAATAGATCTGTGAAAGCAAAGGTTACGTGAAGGCAGCTCCAAGGATGAAGTAATGGATGTTCTTTTTCCTCCAGGACTGGAAATTGTAGCCAAGCTCAATGGTTTCAATAAAATAAAGCTTGTGAGCTTGCCATTTACCCAACCAGGAAGATTTCCGCCCCCCAACACACTTCAACAGCCGGCTGGGATTTGGCCAGAGGAGCAGCCCTGCGTGACAGGGTGACAATGAACTGCCTTGTAGTGACAAGCGAGGGAGGCACTTTCTCCAAGCTGTCTGCAATTGTATGTCAGGTCTTGATTACACAGGGGATTTAAGCTGCCGGTGCCAGCACAAGCCCTTCGTTTCGGGCAGGCTGCTCAGTCATCCCCTGCCCAAAGCCGAGCTCCGTGGCATCGCTCGGCCGTCACTTACGGCCACCTGCAGTAGGGGCTAGCAGCAAGGCAGAGCCTTAAGTACAGCTAGCTGAGCTGGCTCTGCTTTTCCTGCACCTCCTTCCTTAGCACTTGGTTACAGCATTCAGAACTGGATGCTCCCATTAAGTGTAAAAAAAAAAAAATCAAATATCAGTCAAGCTAAAAGATTTTGGACATTTCAGTAAAACTCATTGTCAGCGCTGACTGATTGCCTCTAGTTACAAGGGCTCATTTACAGAGACTGATAAGTGCTGTGTATACCACACAAGATAAGAACTTTCCTAAAGCAGAAATGCATATATATTATGTACTGCTGTATAGTAGATAGATACATAGATGCGCAGCTGAGATAACTGCAGCGCACATTAATAGCACAATACGTTGTCTCTTTGACCTTCTCTCCAACCCGCTGCCTGCTAATCCATCTCCCCTGGGACTTACTCCAACATCCTGGAGCTTTGAACAACTCCCAGCTCGTGATACTGGGGCCGGGGTGGGGGAGGTGGCAGGGGGCACAAACCAACATAAGTAGCTTTAAAAAAAAGAACAAAAAAGAAAAAAAAGAGAGAAAGAGAGAGAGAGTCCAATCTTATAAATATTTTTGTGAATGAAAATGGTCAGCAGTGAATCACCAGTGGCCAGACAACCACAACTGAGGAACTGCCTGCAGCTCCCCGAAGCTTCACGCAAGTTGGCATGAATTAGTATCGCCCCAAATCTCGGAGTCTGCTACCATTGCTCCCTAATTTAAATCAACCTGGAAATCAGAAGTGATATGGCATGAGTGAAGTGACCAGTCACACACCACATAAGCATGAATACCCAACATTAAGGGCTTACACGTTATGAACCACCCACTGATGGCAGCTTGGAGTCCAAACCATCATTTTAACTAAGACCATGAGTCAAACTGAGCAATTCACAAACGTAAAGGCAAAAGCAACAACAACAACAAAATCAAAAGTAAGTTCCTTCTACCAGCTGCAGCAACATCCAAACACTCCAAATCCACAAATTGCTGCTCTACCTATAAAGTTAATGGTCTCCCCGTGATAGGGTCACAAGCACATCCTTTGTGAGACTCTCAGAAGGTTTTGGGAAAAGCAACAAAATCCCTCAAATCTTTCCTGCCTTGGAGGACGGGGAGCAGTTTGACATGAGGTGTGTGTCCGTGCTGGGAGGAAGGGTAAGAGCAGCTCCGGGATACAGTACTGGCTTCCAGCCTTTTGGAATCATTATTTACATGAGCTGTGATTTAATTTCACTCTTAGACATACAGAACAAAGGAGTCTTTCAAAGGAAAGACACCAACCCAGTGAAAAATGCCAGATCAAATTTTCTCCACCAAAGAAATCTAATTTTTGGTCATATTAGGTATGACTGGTCTTTCAGATGACCTTGTAACAGGGATTATAGGTTGGGACTGTTTTATCCTCCTAGATGTTTGCCATGCCATCTTGACAGTGCTTAAGTGCCTATGGTTACAAGTATTAAAGTCTACCTTACCTAGAAGCCACATGAACATTTTTTTTACTAACTCTTCCATTCCTGAGCATAATTACTGAGCTTCAAGAGACCTTACAAAGTGCAGTTAACTGGTAAAAAACTGGAAAACAGAGTAGTTACTTTTGCACTGCTTTCTATACCTCACTTTCCTGGTCTATGGAAAGTAATAGTTGCATTAAAATACAAACCAAGAACATTCATAATAATTTCTTTGCCTTTTCCTGCAGCAGAGGTCCAGCTCGATAGTTCTAGAGAAGCTCCAACACTACCTGCAACAGACAACCACAGTGCTTGATGGCAGTGAGCCCCTAATCTAATCTAATCTAATATAGCCTAGCCCCCTCAGCTTTTATTTAATAGGTCATTTAATAGGTCTATTATCACATATAGCTGTGCTGCATGATGGTCTGATTGCAGGGCAGCTGTGGCCAGGTAAAGGCTCCCATTCATTGTTCTTGCTGCTTGAGCAAGCAAACTTCATTTGATGATAGTCACTTAATCAGAGAGGCAAGCAAACAGAGGGAACAAGTAACTGGGAGCTAAAGCCTTGTGGAAAAACATCAGGCACTTTCTGTAGGAGGTGGATTAGCGCCTGGAACCGATGGCCCACTCCACGTTCAGAGCATCCTGTTGGGAAGTTCCATGAAGCCCCTTGGCTGCTGCTACAGGGGAGGTTGGAACCAGCCTTTAAAAAAAATGTTAATAAGGATTTAGTCTTAATTAAATCAAAACAAGCTATTTGGAATGGGGCTAAGGGCATGGTTTCCTACGTAAATTGAACTAATTGGTTTAAATATCACACCATTAGTTAAACAGGTGCAGCTTCATTTATAAAATGCCACAATTTCCATCAGAAAGGCAAGCTCTGTTTTTAGAGCAGCTAGTAGAACTGGAAAAAATAGACGAGCTTTTGAGCACAAAAAGGTCTTCTTTGGTGCTGAAATCTGAAATAGCAGCAGTTCCCATACCCAGTCACTCCTAGGCCTGTGCTGACAACCCTAACAAGGGCAGTGCAAAACTTATGGGAGTAATAAATAATATTTTGCATACCACATCCCTCTAGCAAGTGGGTATGGTTTCATTTGGACAGAGATAGTTTATGAACAAATGAAACTATTGACATAACATGTACAATTTCCTTGTTCTTTTTGTTTTTTGTTTTTTTTTTAAATACTTCCCCCTGCAGTCAGCCTTTTCCTCAGACTTCAAGAAGAATCAGAAATACTCTTGGCTTGTTTAGCAATTTTGGTTCTTGCAGAACAGCTGACTCCTTGCTCTCAGAAAGCCTAAGCTCTGAAATTTCCACTTTTAATGGAAATCTGCCACGAAGACATTCAGCTTTGGGATGAAGACACTGAATTTGGAGACGTGGTTGGCCACCTGTTCCACCACATTTTTGGATGAGCTCTAAATAAAAACTGAGAAAGAAAACTTGTTATTTTTGACAATACCGAACCCTGCTCTTGATCCATTTCTGTCTCAGGACTTGGGGGCTGGTAGCTTTTCAGCTGCTAAGAGGTGGGACTGTGGAGTCCTGCTAGGGGGTATTTCAGTACTGTTAGTAACTGGACATCGCTCTGAGAGGGCTGTTATTTCAGCAGCATCATCCCTGCTCCTGCACGCTCCCACTGTGCTCTTTGAAGTGTCACTTTTGCCACAAAATGCTTCCTTTCCTCAGGTCCCCAGGAACAGAGTCAGGATTTCTTATTTGTCTACCGGGGAAACTAGAGTTTCATACATCTTACTTTACTTGGAAGTTAGGAAAAAAATCAATCATCTGGCTTTTCCTCATCCATAAAGAGCCCAACGTACACAGCATCTCCAGCACCTCGTGGGCAGCAGAGGAGAAGAGCTCAGCCTGGCTGGGCTCTCCCTGCCTGTGTTTTAGAGCTGCCTTTCCATGTCTCATCATGTTTCTGTTATACAAAACCCATATTAACTCCCCTCTGTCTCTCTCTCTTTCAGCAACTTGACACGCTGAACAGCACGTCATCCCACAGCCAGTTGCTGAGGTTTGTTTTTTAATTACGTGGCATTAAAGGCAGAACCGTTCCCCTGCCTGTCAGGTCCTGATGAAGAGTGGGCAAATACTGCCGGCTCCCATGGGACCCACAGCCCAGGCATCTGCCCACAAACCTGATGCCACCAGCAGCCCAAGAACAGGCCGAGAGTTTTTCTTCCTGTCCACATCACAGAACCCAGGAAAAAAGGTTGCAGCTGTATCATGCACTGCTGCATTGAAACCTGACAGCTTAGAAACTCTGAAACCAGAAATTATCCAGAGCAAATTCCAGCTGCTTCCGTGATGATTTTCACCATTGCATCATGTCAGTGTGCCGAGTCGATGTAAAAAAGACCCATCAGCCTCTCTAGCCTCGATGATAGCCGGAATACCATCATCTCACGATCTCAGCAATCATCTCATACCATCATCACGGCCTCGTGGTGTGCACACGGGTTACGTTTCCAGCTGGTGTGCGTTGGCACTGCTGCACTGGTATGAGCAGAGCTACACTGATTGGCATCACCTAAGGATCTGACCTTAGGGAGTCAACTGCTGCATGCATTTCCTCGGGGAGTGCATGCCATTTGGGCAGGCAACGACTGAATGCCAGTTAATAGCCTTTTCTATGCATAGCCTGCAGTCATCAGAGGATAATGTCATACATCAGGGTCTGAACCTCATTGGGACACCTTTATGCAGTCAAAAATCCTCTTCTACATATACAACCCAGATAAAAACGTATACTGCAAAGCAATGAGGGCAGTTAATCTCATTATGGGGATGCATCTTACAATCTCTTCAAAATGCAGTGCAAAAGTGATTAAAACAGGAGACAATAATTCCGTGGCTTCTTATTTCCATGAAACAAAAGGGTAATATCAGAGGCACACATTACAAAGTGGATGCCAGTGGAACCATTCTGAAATCCAACTTGCTGAGCCATGAAACATGAGTCCATTTTCTCCACTGCCTTCGTGACACAGACCTCCCAGTGCGACTCCAACGGGGCTGCAACTGGGCAGCAAGTCAAACAGACGCGCTGGGATTTGGAAAGGTAGAATGAGGGCTCAGTGTGTAAAACAAGGGCTAGAAGACCTATGGAGTTCCCCCAGTTCTTCAAGAAATCATGATGGGGTCTGATGCTACATGGTTATAAATGATCTAAGTGCTCTGGTGTCTACAGTCATTTGTTACAAATTCCATGTAGATTACAGGTTTTTGCTTCGGGAAAATAAACACCACCAGCTTATTAGCAATCTCCACATTAAGGTGGGTTTCAACAGCTACCAAAGCAAATTAGCAATTTTGAAAAAAAAAAAAAATAAAAGAAGTGCAGAACTGGGCTAAGAGGACCAGTTTGTAGTACTGTCTTCATTTATAATCGGGCAATGTGCCTTATTTTACAGGTTCAAGACACTTAACAGCTCTGAGGCTGTATTAGATGTCTTGGTTTACTTCCAGACGTATGCAAGGATAAAAACACCAGTTTCTGCTATGAAAAAGGTGACTGTGGAGCCTCTCCTGAGCGTTATAAGCTCAGGGTTTCCCCTCAGCGTTTGCGAAGGAGCTGTGTGCCAGATTAAGAGGCTTTACACATCAAACATTTCTTATCACATCTTCTACCGACCTCTTTCTGATTTTGATCTTTGCCTAATATGTCAACACAAGCCTAATCTGCAGTATCTGGGCCGGGGTTCAACTTGCTTCAATGCAGCCTCCCTGCAGGGAGGTCCGTGGTGCCGCCCCGGAGGGCACTGGCCGTGGGACTGGCCCCGACATGGGACAGTGATGGCATTCTGCCTGTGCGGCACCTTCTGTCCCCACCCAGCTGATGGACTCACTCACGGGTGACACGGACTGAGAGGCCAAGGAGCAAATTCTCTATGAAGGCTGCATCCGTGTCTCAGCTGAAAGGTGGTTTGAGGCACCCCACAAAGCTGTCGGGTGGGAAAAGGAAAACTTCATTTAGTTCTATCACAAGCAGAAATATCATCACTAAATCTGAAGGTAAAAGGGCAAATAAGCAACCAAATACTGTTGAAAACAATCTGCATCCCCACCTCTCAGATTTTAAGTTAAGGGCAGGACTGTGATGTTAGAGAGGGGTCAGACACATGGTATTTATCCAGTATGGGGGAATCAAAATTGCTGTTAAGTCACTATATGCACTACCATATTTTCCTGTTATCATGAAGTGCAGCAGAGCAGAAAAAAACACGAAGTATTAAAAATAAGCTTTTGCTAGGATGTGATCATTTAAGGATTTGTAATTCTGTTCTAAACTGGATAAGTATTTTCCCAGTTTGTTTTACTGCAGATTTTTTACTTCACTATTGCACTTAAGATGCAGCCTAGGAGCAGAGTACAAGCTAGTGGACAAACAAGATATTTCTACTGGGATGCGACCAGTTCTGTTTGAGGAGGCTTGCCAGGTTCTGAAGATTCACCAGTCACCATCTATTTATTGCAGAAGAGAGCTTAGCTGTCATACAGGACATATGGGATGATCTCTCAGGGGCTCATACTGACAGAGCATTAACTAACATAGGAAAGCTCTGGGATTCCATGACATGATCCATCACTGCGTAGAGACAAGTTGCCAGCATCACATAGGATGAATTCATAGAGGAGCCAAATCATTAGCATAGAAAGGTCATCTACTCATCTGTCATTATAGTATAAGGCAGATAGTCTATAATGTGGGCAGGAGTTCCCCCCAGAGTGGCAATCAGGCCCTCCTCACCACGGCATTTCATTGTTCTTTTTAAAGCTGGTGAAGAACTTTCTCGTTGAAATCTGTTGTTATAAACACCTAAAAAGAAATGCATAAATCTTAACTGCTTTTGTGTTCTTCATGCAAGCACAGATGTCCAAAGCTAAAATCTCCTTCCATGTATTTTACCGATCTCTACTAGACACAGTCAGACCTAAAGATCTCTGTTAACACACTCTGTATTACTAGTAGGTAAATATGATTTTAATTTTGTGTAAGTAGCAGAAATCTCTGCAACTGAAACAAAACCTCTACTTTCTTTTCTCTACAGTTATACCAAAAGCTGGGCCATGCAGTTTAGGCATGTGGCTTTAGATGGCTAACAGTGAATGACAATACTACTAATTCCTCTGGCTGTATATCCCAAAAGATGAGGTGAATCCTGGCAAGCAAGCACTAGCTGGACAATTCTTTTAATCTCATCAAGCAACCTGCTGGATCTGCAAATAACATCAAGAAAATGCCCCAAGCAAATGCAACATGTTTTGGAACGGGACAAAAGTTAATTAGCTCGCTCAGCCAATGGTGAGTGTATGGTTTATGTCACTCCATACCAAACTTGGATGAAATCCCACTTGGCAGTCGAAAAACGCAGAGACAGCCCAGCTATGACTATTACATTATTGTCATTGCAGCGAATCTCCTGTAGCTGAAGGCAGCTGCATAGCAAGGGGAGTACGTAGTGCATCAGGCTTAGTAACTTTGCAGCTTCTCCAGGCTTCCTGTGGTGCCTTATTTCACACAGTTTCCAGAACTGTTCAAAAAACAGGCTGTCTGCTACATCCTTCCTCATGCACACTTTTCTCCATCGATGCTTTGTGCCAAAACGCCTATGCCCTCACTTACATTTAGTCCATAGCTGCTTCTCTGTAACTAAGAGGAGAAAAATCAGTGACAAACTGTAGTCAGTCAAGGATGTTTTTGGAATGCCCTCATTCCTGTCTGCTCCTTTGCTGCATACGGGCTGCAGGGCCTTTCATGCATCGTTCACCTGAACAACACGGTGACTACACGCTAAGACCTGTGCATCATTCAGCTGGTCTAAGGGGCAGGTTGAAAACTGGACCCTAAACATCAGTGACGTATGTCTATAGCAGCAGTAATTCACAGAGTTTATGAAAGACCTTGAAGTCTTTACAGTGCATCCTCTCCAGGCAAAGTGTCCCCTCTGCAACCTTGCTGCAAGCAGATCTATAGCACCTCATATTATTTAATTTCAGAGGTGTCCATTCAGAAAAGAGATGCTGAAAATCCGTAACAATTGAAATAAAGCAGAGTTTGAACCAGGGTTATTACTTGCTTGAGAGATGACCTGCTGTGTTCAAGAGTGCCTCTATCCAATGCATGTGCTGCTAGGTTTACAAGTATTGCTCTGAACTGCAGAGATTTTAAATAACTAAAAGAAAAAAGAAGTAATGTTTGCAAAAAGAGGAGGGTGTTGCCTCCATAAACAGAAAAGACTAGACAGGAATCAGCTGCTAACTATGAACTGCTCATGGACTGCTGGGATGGAAGAGAAATGGGTTTGGACTGCTTGATACAAAGGGCAGAAGGAAGCAACATGAACATTTCACTTACTCTCTTGCATAAAACAGGACTGTGAACTCCAGAAACTCCCCCAGCTAGACCATGTGTCTCAGTTAAGCCAAGCTTAACTCAGAGGAATCAGGCTTAACTGAGAGGAATCAGGATAAAATTCTTGACCCACTGAAAGAACTGTAAAAAATCCAGTTGACCTAAATAGGCCAAAATTTCAAGGTGCCTTGGGTAGAATGAAAAACCTGTGTTCTTCAGTGTTATATAAGCAAGCCTGCACAGCCGCCCAGGGAGCAGGCTCCAGTAATATACTGTTGGCATTTGATGCACAGAAAAGGTGACCTATTGCATTGCCTTTTAATAGATCTTCTACCTGGGAATGTTTCTAAAAGCCAACTAAAGCATTTAGTGAGCTTGCTCTGCTCAAAGTTGCCCCGGTTGACCTCGGAGTGCTATTTTCAAAGGATTTTGCAAACCTATTGCAGAAGAGCTGCGTGACATGCTTAGACCGAGTTTGTCCTAATTGAGATCAGCCACAGGCCGAGTTTAGGCTTAGTTTAAGCTGAAATGAGCACTCTTACACTGGCAGAGTCCATGCCTATGCCTGGCTATTTGTGACTAACCTGGTTCCAATTCGATTGTGGTCAAGCTCCTGGATAAAAGACAAGAGATTTTATAAAATGCACAAAGCCAGCAGTGAGAGATAGAGGAGGGACTGTGAATAATCACTGAGATATAGCTACTCTTAAAGGAAATTTTTGTGTTAGCTATCTTCAAAAGACAGAGCTAATGCTGTTTGAAAGTTTTCTGAAAATGTTCATAAAAAAGGAAATTTGCTATAGGGATGTGTTCACTTCAACAATCTGATTCTGAAAATACTCTGAAACAAAGTGCTCAGTGGCAGGGAACCTTTCTGGCCTGAGACATAGCAGTTTGAACTATTCAAATTGCTTTTTGCCTTCACAATTAAAATAATTCTTTTTTTTTTTTTAATTATTGATGACTCTATACAATCTTTCTAGGACAATATCTTCAATCCTTCCTTTGTCTCTCCTCCAACCTCGGTGCCCCACGTGGCTTCACCTAAACACCGTGCCGAGTACCCAGACGGAGGAGCCGAGCACCTCTGCTGTCCCCAGGGCTCCCCCGAGTTTTTTTTTTAAGTAAAAAAAAAAAGAAAAAAAATAGAGAATTTTTAAAAGTGTGTGAATCAGCGTAAGTACCGCGCACCTCAAGCAGGGCAGTCAGATCCGACAAAGCCCTGCCCTTACATTCGCTTTCTTCTATATTAACAAAAGAGGAAGAAGGGAGAAAAAAAAAAAAAAGGAAATCTAAGTAATGGATTTTTTTCTGCTTCATTTTACTCCCACCTCCTCTGCCCCCTGTAATCTGATTTTTTACACCTCATTTATGTGTTTTTATTCAGCTCATCTTTGTGTTTTCTTTTTTTCACACCTTTGGATCAGCTCTCTCCCCATGTCTGGCACCTGTGATTATATCCTTCAGCTTCACAATGCAGACTTGCAGAACAGCATTTAATAACAGGGAGGATTTGACTGACTGGAGCTTTGATAATGGTGGTGGGAAAGGCACAATCACTGCCTTTTCAACAGTATACTTTGCACGGAAAGCATTCTACAGTGTCACAATCTGATAAAAAAATCCCAGATTCCACCCATAATTATACCTTCTCTCCCTTACCTATCCACTTTCTTTTCAAAACGAAGCTATTGTGGGTGACATCAGCCTCCTGTGAGGAGGGGGTGGTGGGACGCAAACCTGTGGAAGCAGAGGGAGAGAAAGACAGAGAGAAGAAAAAAAATTCAATTCCCCGTGAATTTTTGCTCAGCCTTTCCATCTACCCACGCTTATGCACCCCACATCTTTTCTTCAGCTGTCACCTTGCATTTTGCCATGGGTAGACTGACTTTGGGAGATCTTGCGATGAATAAATGAAATTAGACTGGCTGGCATTGCCAGTCAGTTATTAGGAAAGGAAACATCAAAGGAAAGCTGAGGGATTTCCAAGGGATTAGAAATCAAGACCAAATAAGAAGCTGCCACACGTTTGGGCAGCAGCTTCAGCGAAGGGTCCTAGCAGTGGCGAGAAGGGACAGTCAAGGTTTAGCACCTCTAGAATGAGGTCTAGAATGGGCACCCTGATGCTTGGTGTTTCTCCACATAAAGGATTTCACAAAAGCTCAGAAAATGCCCACTGACCCTTGGTGAAACACAAGCTGCTGTGCTGAGCAAGGTCCTTATTCCCAAGGTGATGTGGGGCCTGTTGGCCAGCTTTGGTCAGACTTTGGATTAGGTCTTGGGAAGATCTGAACATCTTTCCTCAGACTTGTTATGGACCAAATTAAATGTTCCAAGACACTGTGGACATCGAGACATGCGGCAGCACCAAGACCCGGGGGCAGCTGAGGGCTTTTGGAGTGATCTGTGGGCCCGAGGACATGAGGATGTCTCCAATGCTCGCTCCTGTTGCCTATCCAAACAGTGGAAGAGTGAGACTCCCACCAAGACTCCTGAAGCAAAATCAGATTTAACCATCTAGACATTTGGGGGGGACCTAGCATCCAGGAGGCGTCTGTGCAAATGCGGTGGACACCGCCTGACTTTGCACGCAGGGTGGCCATCACCATCAGCACCACTGGCTCTGTGCTTCCCTGCTCACTCCCAGTGCTTCCACTCACTGAATTTCCAGGAAGCCAGGACATGGCATCCAAACAACGCTGGCAAGCAGCCAATGCTGTGAAATGGTCTTTAAGACCTGTCCTTGGGAAGAGCTTCAAGGAACAGCTGTAGGAACCTACGCAGACTGAGCTCACCTGATTTCAAATGGCATCGGAAGCAAAGAATGGAGCAGAAAGTCAGAAGGGGATAAATGCCGGGCATCAACGCCTGGCCTCGGCACGTCAGAGCCAGCATCATTCAGACACCAAAGCACGCACGAGACCGTCTGCACCAGGCGGATAACAGCCTAAGAATTCCAATATCAGAGAAGTGAAACACGCATTCTGTGATCTTTTCTTTTGTTCTCAATGGGGATTGGACTGCTTCACTTACACCTCTAAATTAGCCAGCACCCATTGCAGCCCTAAATAAAGCATAGCGCGGTTGAGAAGTCAGAGGCTCGTTGAAAAAACACGAGTATGAAACAACTCCATGACAATCACCATCTTTGTTATACTACTGTGCTATTCATTTTGGGGGAATCATCTTTTTACACTTTATTACACAGCGCTCTGTCTTTCTCCATTAAAATCAATGGCAGACATAGTAGGCAGCCTGTTTTGTTATGGTCTTCCAGGCAGCTCAGACACTTCTGGGAATCAGGAACAGAAGAATAATGCATTTCAATAAGCAGCTTATCGACCAAGCAGGAGTTAAGTGAACCTGTGGTGCACTTCTATAGCTTCGCTCTTCTCGCATGATTATTGCGCTTTACTCATGCTTTGCCTTGGTTCCCTCTGCGATCGATACAACCCAACAACCCTCCCGCGCCACAGCCCCGCGGATACCCGGGAGGAGCACGTGCCAGCCGTCCCACCACGTCCCACGTCTCTGAAGCCTGTTGAGCTCTCGCTGTTGCTGGAGCAAGCAGCTCCTTGAACTGTGGATCACCAGGTTCGTGGCCAAATCTCTGTGCGCGTCCCTGCTGTTCAGGGAGGGACAAAGTAGTAGCAGTTGCTACAAGAGGTTTGGGTCAAAAGGGCCCCATGACGCATCAAAAAATATTCAACCGTCATGGAGGAGATCTCCCTGGAGGTCTAGAAGAGGACAACGCAGAAGCCACCAGAGGCTGCCACATCACTACTTCAGGCTCTTTTAAGCGACAGAGCTTCAGAAACACCTGGAGTTTCTCTGCTCTTGAAAAACTTTCATTTCATCCTCTGTTTTTCACATTCCAAAAACTCTTGGCCAGAGCAGAGAGGATATCCTCATGTGGGCTGCCTCAGGGCAATCCAGCAAATGGGATGTCAAGTTTCCACACTTTGCACTATTGACTGTGACCAAGAGCTTCTCTGACCATCACACCTCCTGTGCTGAGGAGCAGCATCATTGCTAACAATGATTGAAAGAGGAAGTGAGCAAGAATCTCTTAATAAATATAGGAGGAAACATTTGTGCTTTCTCCTAGACCCTTTAGACAGCTAAAATAGAAAAAAAAATAATTAAAAAAAAAACCCACAAAGCAATTAAAAACACGGGTACCAATGATTTATCTTTTTTTTTTTTCTTTTTCATGGTTGAAACTGGAAATCCCAGCAAGAAGCAGTGTGACAGGTCACAGTGAAGCAAGAACTTGAACATGATGGATCTTGCATTTTGTATTTGAAAATGAACTGATCATCTTTCAGGTCCTAATTTGTTAGGATATTTAATCCTTACAAGAAAAGGTGACAGATAAGGACGCTGCTGGATTTTTCTCTCTTGATTAACTAAAGCATTTTTAACTTCATGTTTTCTTCACCTTTACTAGAGTTTTTCTATTCTGAGTGGCCTGTGCAGCAAGGTATACTTCCAACCACATGCATGTTCAGTATCTGATCTAGTAAGTCAGAACCTCCAGAGCGTGCTGCAATGCATATTAGTAAGAGTTTCACCTGTAGGTGATGGTTCTCTAACTCTTCTGGGGAGCATTTGTAAGGAGAATCTAGTCTTAACTGGTTAATTTTGACTGTTACTGAGAATAAGTGTTATTTTCTTGGCAGGACCGAGATAGATGGGTCCTGCCTGACACTCCTTTGACAACGGTGCCGGCTCCCTGGACACGGTGCAGCTACAGCGCAGCTGTGATCCGAGGCCATTAAGGCTGGAATTACCCAAGTGAATCATCCCACAAAACGCCACGGGACTACGCATGGTATGTTTGAATCAGAGCGGTCCACAGAAGATCTACCCCACACATCAGTAACAAACCTCTCCGACACCCTATAAAACATTTTAAGGCATTCAGGATGAAAGACAATGCAGCAAAATCTGCTCTGCAGATGAGAAAAAAAAAAAAAAAAGTGCTTTTCCATGAGAAAAGCTGTGTTCTGCCTGCCCTGGTCGCTGCCTCACCCCAGCAGACGATCATGGGTGATGCTGCTCATCCATGACAAACGTGCTCATGCTGAGTGGCTGCCATTTCACCATCCCCAGTGGCACCTTTTCCTTGGCACATGCTCAAAGCTGGAATTAGTTCCATGAACAGCCCCACCTCATTTGCCCTTGAAATTTTAGTTCAAGAGGGTGTTAAAGAAAAGGTGACTCAGGTGTTTTCCAAAGGTGGTGTGAGAGAAGAAATGCCCTCAAGGCAGGCTGGAATGAGCCCTGGGCAGACGGGCACTGCTCTCGCTGCTGCTCCAAGATCACTAATGAGGGACAGTGGTTGCTGCTCTGCCTGCATCCATTTTTTCCATAGTAGGGACAGTAGCTAATTTAGCTTTCCAAGGGGCTGAGGTATTGCCATTTTACTGTCACAAAAAGAAAATGGCCTATTTTGGCTATACTTCAATGCGTAGGCAATGGGAAATGACTGGCTTTAGAGCTAAAATAATCTCAGTGCCAGCATGGACACATACAGAGTCCATGATCTTAACCAAAACATGTAGAGAGGCTCCCTGGGCAGTCACACTTCCCATAGACGAGATTAAAGTCTGAAGCAATTGCATGGAGAAAAAGAAATCATCCTCAAACTGCCATGTGAGGCTTATTTTCCCATTTTATACCACCAGGGCTGAACAGATCTTTGCTCCAATACCAAGAGCTTTGACCTCAACTCCTCAGGTCAGACCATTTCACAGAGATATTCGGAAGGAGAAGAAGGAAAAGTTAATGCCATTTGTGCACCCCGGTTAAAGGAAAGACTCACAGGCTTTCGTACCAAGCCTAAAAGACCAGGGGAATAGGGAACTGCCATCTATTAAATACTCCTTCTGCAGGTACTTGTTACTGCACCTGCGTGACACACAGCTGTCTGACCTCTGCCTGATGCCAATGAACACACACATCATTCTGCTGCTCCTCTGAGGGCTTTAAGGCAATTATATGATGCAATTTTATAACAGTTGTGAATAACATATAGCGTTCCCAAAGAGTATAAATATCCACATAGGCTGGCAGCTCCTTCACATTTTGCAAGACAGCATTAAAAAATATATATATATTTTTTAACTTAGGGAGCATTTTAATTGACCAAAGCTAGAATTGAAGCCATGTAACTGGTTTCTTCCATGCACAAAAGCCACTCCTGTGCACGTAGTGTGTAAAACACCTACTATACAGGGCATCTGCCTTGGCACAGGAATGGGAAGTATGGGAAGATTTTAATTACTCATCATGGCAACCTGCACTACCAGCAATAATCCCCCATAATAAGCTAGACCTTTCCTTTTCTTACTTCTACCTAAATACTTCCAGAAAGGATGTTGGCACTACCGATCTGTTATCGGTGTTTGACACTTTGCTACAAAGACTCATTGAATCATTATGGTTGGAAAAGACCTTGAAGATCATCCACTCCAACCATAAACCCGTCATCACCATGCCTGTGTCTCCATGCTAGACCCTGCACAGATGCACCCCAGACCTCGTCAGCAAAGGCTTTTTGCTCTAACCCTGAGAGGGCCAAGTCTTAGCCCTTATTTAAAGTTCTATATAGAAGCTATATTTAACCTCAATGGACTATGGCTCCAGTTTCAAGTAATAATGCAAGAATGTGTCCTAGGGTCATAAAAGGCAAGAGTAAACATAAAAAAGCTTAATATGAACTCTAATAGGGCCTGATGACCAGAGCTTGTACTTCTTAGCTGGAGCCCACGAGGGCATGATGTAAATATCATGACCAGATGCCAGGAGAGCTCTCTACATCCATCATTCCTAATAGGGCAGAGGGGCCAAAAGCTACAATGCTTCCGATGGGCTTACCCCTCTAGCAGATCAGAGAAGCTAGTTGCATTTTAAGGTGAATGAACTTACAGTGTTTTTCAGGAAAGCTTATCCTGAACTCACTGATCTTGTTCACCAAGCTGAAATCTGCATTAATTTGAAGTTCTATCAGCACCAGGGAGACAGCCCTGCAGGAATCAGTAGAGATGAAATACTGGGTCCCTCCTGTGCACAAAAACCTTTGAGATCCCCATCTCCCCTTGGGGACATGTGGCTCCCATGCCACACTGGCAGAGGTGCCCCCTGCCACCCATTCTTATGCAGAAACGTGGGCCTGGGGGAAGCAAACCCCCACAAGACAAAACACAAATCCCAAAGCAGAGCAGAAAAGTGTTGTCAAACTGTCAGTCTGTCAGAGATGGATGAGGAAAATCCTGCCAAGTTTAGTGTGGAGCTGCTAGAGAACAGCGCAGCAGCAAGGAGAGAGACTTGCATCACGCCTGGAGTTGCAATCAGGGATGTGACGTTTTTACTTCTCACTTGCATCCTGATCCATAGAAGTGACTTGAACTTTGCAGGGAGCTTTGGATCTGAGCCTTTATGATATCAAATTACACTTAAACGTTGAAAATACAGCATTTCTTTCCCCACATCTTGTGTCACTTCACAGGGAATGGGCAGGAGAGTTGTAAACCTTGCAGCACCTCCTGCCAGCTCACCACAACATAATACATTATCAGTTGGCCAAGGTCTGCTTAAGATAATGTGATTTTGGCAGGGAACAGCACACAGTAACTGCGCAAGAACTCACGTATCTCTAGTACGTTTCATAGTGGTGTACTTGATCTCCTCCTGGTCTCTTTTATACGAAGGCTGTGGAGCTCCAGGGAAGCTGAAAGCAATTGGAGTCAGAGCAGCACAAATGTAAGATGAATCCAGCCCTCTGCACCAAACACAATGTAGTTTTTCAGCTTTTCCCTTGAAGCAGCACCAGCCTCATTTCCTGTTCTGAAGTTTCATTTGTCTTTTGGAGACTCCTCTGAGAAAATGAGGGCAACATGCATGGGTGAACAACGCTGCCCGCATGGTCCACCACCTCCTGCAGGCCTGGGGACCAGCAACCAACTCGGTTATTTTTTCACTCCCATGTGCCGACATTTTCTCATTCTTTCCCAAGTCCCTGCCACTGGGACATGACCAAGATATTTCCCTTGCAGAACCTCTTGTAGAGGGTAACATTATTTGGTGGCAGCAGTTGTCTGCTAAATAAACAACCCTGGAAAAGTGATTTGGCACTTGAAATGCAGAGTCCTCTGCTTCACCTTGCAGCTCCTGAAAGCCAAAGCTTGGCTAAATCCAGCTCTTTAAATCCAGCAGTCACAGGAATTTCTATGGATCTAGAGAGTGAGTTTTTTCATGAAGTGTTTGAATGGTGGAATGATGACATCCCTGCTGCTTGGCCACAGCCACTGAAGGCACCATCTGAAGCAGCACAGGCTGAAGCCTGTGGAACTAGCATGGTCTTTTCTCAAGTGATGTCTCCTTCCTTTTCAGCTCAGCAGCAACCACCAAGCCAGGTGGTAGCCACCTCCTGAGATCCCTTCCAGGGCTGCTCCCAAAGGGAGTTGTACCCTTCCTTCCCTGTTTCAGCAAACTTTGGATCACTTTGAGGATGCTGTGGTGACTTTGGTGGCTCAGAGAGGAGCAAAGGGAATGCAGGAACAGCTGACCAGCTTTCTTCCTCTTGCACCAAGTGCTTTCTCGTGCTAACCTGAGGCTCAGCTTTTATTTCACTGACTTCAGCAAAGTGAGAGACTTGGACCAGGCGAGGATCTGCCTCAATCACCTTTGCAATAGCACTTTGTACAGCTACAACCCTTTCCATGCAGAGATTTTAATCAATTACACACAGCATAATCCTGCAAGATGGCCCGGTATGTGTACAATGGAGAAAACAAAAGCACAGAAATTCCAGTAAGTGATTTAACAAGTGCTTAGAGATGTGATGCACCTTCCAGCTCAGAGCCTGAGGAAAGGCAGTACTGGGAAAAAGCAAGTTTGCCTAGCCCTGATTCTCAAAAAAAGCTTTTTTAAAAGCCAGACCATGAACTAGTTTCAAGGGCTGCTGCTCTCAAGAAACACAGAAGCTGGAATAACCCCCAGGCAGCAGTGATGTCGGTGCTCAACTCCTACCAAACAAAAAGGCTCCCAACAGCAGCCCAGACGGGAGCCAAGCGCTTTTGAAAAGATGGCCTGAATTTTTGGCATTGTGCATAAGAGCACTCAGAAAGAGCCAGGCAGGGGCAAAGCCAGAGAGCCATTGCTGTCATGAGGAAAAAAGGCTTTGTCTAACACAACCTTTAAAGCTTTACTTTTCCCTCCACAACATTCCTTTCTTGTGCGTCTTTCATGGCATAACAGAAGAGTCCTGTCTCAAAGGCATCAATATGCCTTACAGAGTCATCAATTTGACATACGTATTTCCAACTTGTCCTCCCTCCCCAGTGCTGCACAGTCAGGGAGATTGGGGCCAATGAAGCTGGAGATGGCCATGCTTCATGTACAATAAAGAGAACTTGCCCTGCTCCATTGCCTTGTAGAAGAGAGGGATCTGGCTGAACTGGCTTTTTCAGTGGGGTGGGGACAAAGGATGATAAATTAAAAATAAACAAAGCATGTTAAAAATCAATAAACGATGCAGGAAAACTCTGAAACTCCACAATGAACGTTTCAACAGAGGCCATTCAGATGACAGCAGGCTTTCAAATACACGAAGGATAAGGAAGGGGAAAAAAACATTATTTAAGGAGCAGGGGGAAGCCCTAGAGCATCTGTTAGAAGTTGCTGTCATCTTGCTTTTAAACTTGTTTTATACTGCATTTCTGGTGTTCTTCATCTGAAATTAACACTATAATGAGAAGCAAAATGTGGGACTCCGTAGGAGGCAGGACAGAAGGTATCTATCTGGTCCTGTTAGGGCTTCTTGCTTTGCTTGAAGCTGAAAAGCCTATTGGCTTTGGATAGATGTGGCAGGACAAAAACAGGGAATGCTGTGAAAGTCCTAGGATGGAGCCCTTCCTTCCTATTCAGATAACTACCAGGATGACGAGCAGGATTGCTTAAATCCATTTCTTGCTCTGTGAATATTCCCACAACATGCTGGAGATGGCCCAGGGAAGTCTTGGGAGCATTGGCCACCTGGCAATGCCCAAAGACTCCAAAGGGGATCATGTTTGGACAGGGTCAAACGGAAGGGATTTTGTCAGGGACCAGGGACTTGGTCCTTCTGCAGGAACTTGCCCAAGGAGACAAATTGAGGCAGGTAACGCTCTAATGAGCCTGGGACTGCCTAGTTAAGGACTAAATACCAGGTCTATTTAAAGAAAACACCCTCCAGGAACTGCTCTGCACTGATTTTAGATTGGATCACACAAGAACAGAGACTTATATGTAGAGCTTTAGCTGACTGCAAATTAGAGGACCCAGGTTATAAATCTCAAGGGGGAAGTGGGAAAGGGGGAGGACAGGCTTTATGAGGCAAACGGCAACTGCACTGCAACTCCAGTTGTGCTATTGGGGCTACTACAATTCTCAAAGCAACTTCTTCCCAATTCAGTGGACTGCTTTAGGATGAGGGGTGGGCTAGCTGGGTTTGTGCTTTAAACCAAGCAAGATGCAACCTTAATTATTTTGGCTTGATTCGTTGTTATTAATACTATGATTTTTATGCACATTGGCTGTTGAAATAAATACCCAAGAGAACAGTTGTAGCTATGTGAGACCTGTAGAAAGAGACCGGAATCCCTTTCCAATTGCCACTACCTGGCCAAGCCACTGCTGGTCCTGCGGGCAGCACCGTTCAGCCCAGCTAGACTCCATGGTGACAACGAGCTGAGATATTGATGCCCGTCAGGGGACAGGCCTGCAGTTTAGATTGCCAGCACAAATTCTATTTGATGAATCCTTCTAATCCCTATTAGAAAAATCCTAGTGCTGTGGCTCAGGTGGGACAGGCAGCAACATGGCATTTGCCTTATTTTGACAGATTTTTTCTTTATTTCCCCCCTTCCCTCTTTATTTATTCTTTTTTTCAGGGGGGGCAATAGAAGACTAAGCACAGCAAAAAGGAAAAGCAGTCTCTCAAAGGCAACTGCCTGATTCCATGTAGGTTGATTTAATGATAATACACTGTTTGAAGCTAATTGTAACTGCAGGGAACAACAAAAAAAAGCAGGAAATTCACTGTCAAGCAAGATGAGGAACTGGAAAAGACACAGGGTCAAACTGTGATAAGACCCCAGGGGACAGGTATCGTGACAGTACTCAGGGGAAGCCTGCAGTTAGAGCTAAAATTGATCTACATGCTCTTAAATATTGGGCAGAGCACAGCTGGAAGAATCTGGCCATTTTAAGGTAAGTCTGGCAAGTGACTGTGTCCTGCTGAAGGCATGAAGATGCTGAGCAGGGCTCTGCACGGGCTGATTCCAAATCTCTTTCCTGTTCCTCTCCATTCTGTTACCACTTGTGAACCCATCACTAAACAGGAAAGAGGTGTGTTTTTTGTTAGTTTTTCTCTTCTCTTCCTCTCTTTTCCTCCCCCATTATTTGTTTTAAATAAGGAGACTATTCATTTTACATGCAATTAAAAATCCTTTAAGATATTCTCTCTCTCTCTCTCTCTTTCCAGGGTGGGAGCATCTTTCCAGGGTGGGGTGTTTCTTCTCTAGGAGGAGGCAGCACCCCACTGCTCCATGTTCCTTTTGGATGCCCCATGTCCTTCCTGGATTTGCCTCAGGGCAGCTCCTGCCTGAATAACTGATGTGGAGTCCAGCCCTGTCTAGAGGTCAAAGGCAGGTTAATTCCTTGGAAATTCCTTGGAAAAATTAAAAGGATCCATAGAGGGAAGGGAAAACGGATCTTAGAAGACTGGCCTTGCTTTCCCTTCCTCATATTAGCATTTAGGGCATGAAGCAGAGAAGTGCCTGAGAAACATCAGCCCAAGGTAATTTCAAGAGGTGCACGTAGCAAACGCCGAGTGGGTCCTACCTACAAAGGGCTTTTGCTTTTGCTCCTGCTCCCTGTCCCAACCAATGAGCCCCAGCACCCAGTTCTGCAAGGGGACCCTGGCCTGGCCTGGCCACCGAGCACCTCCACAGCCCCCCGAGGTCTGCAAGGGCTCCCTGACATTAACAGCCTTGGGATTAGGCCCTCTAACCCATTAACAAACCAACACCCTATAAATCAAGCGTTACGGTTTGTTTTAAAGTGCTTCTAACAGCAGTAAATTTTAACAGCCTTTTTTTCTTCCCCCCTCATGCCACTTTGCATCGCCTAAATAAGACTGTCTGAAACCAAGGAACTTCACAGCCCCAGCCTGTACATCCACAGCTCACCACAGGAAGCTCTAAATTATAACAATATTCTAAGCAATAAATAATTTTTTCCCTTCTACTGGAAAGGAGAAGGTGTGTGTGGTGGGGAGAAGTGAGAGAGAGAGAGAGAGAGAGAGAGAGAGAGAGAGAGAGAGAGGCTTATCTAAATCTATTTACACGGAATGATTATTCAATTAATTTTTTCATTACACTTGCCAGAAAGAATTGCCCAAGTCTTTAATGCTGCGTGTGAGATTTCATTAATAATTAATAGCAGCTGCTCGTGCTCCTCGGTTTAGCGCGTGGAGCTTCTGCCTTTGAGGTCATCCCACACGTGCCAGGGGCATCCAGTTCTCACCTGCCAAATGCTGCTGAGACCCCACAGGGCTCTGGGACCTGGGGGGCAGATTCTCGTACTTTAGCTCCCATTAGGCTGCTTTCAGCATTGGCACCTCTTGCAGAGCAGCATTTTCCACCAGGCTGCAGGAGGGCAGGGTTGTCCCCACTGCTGCCTGCCCAGTCTCCTCCATCTTTCTTCCTCAGCTCTTCATGCCCAGCTTACCCAGAGAACCTCTTCTGGCTTCTCCACCATCTCTCCGACCAACCTCTGCTTATTTCTGCCAAAACTGTCAAACCCCACCTAGTCCCACCCTATCAGTGCCCTGCCAACTCCACCTCCACAGTGGCCTTGGCACTGTTTGCAAGAATGAAGACCGTCTTTAGTACCCGTGATCAAGCTTGTCTTCACGGATGCAAGGAGCTTCCCTAGGATTTAGTGGGTGGACATGAGAGGCGCACAGCTGGGGTGGGATGGTGGCACACACGCTCTGGCAGTCCTCACTGGGAGACACTTCTGCGCCATAAGCTCTTCTCAGAAAGCCAGTAATGCAAATGCAGACAAAACCGCAGACAAAAACAGCAGACAAAACCAAGACTCACTGCACAAACCCTTCCTAGCCCCAACGTGGAAACAGCGTTGTGACTCGGGGTACCCAGCAGGAGCACCAGGAGAGCACCCCAGTCCTGCGCTGGCACGACAGCCCACGACGGCTGCGCTGCCTCGCAATGGACGGCATGGCCAGCAAAGCCCTCACAGAGCTGCGCTGGTTATATGACCTTAAACTTGCACCGAATCTGTGGGAAAACCAGGTTAGCTCAGACAGCGGAGGGAATAGCAATGAAAGCAGAGCGCTGCACAAACAGCGATTATAAATCACCCTATCTCCTTCCCAAACATAACATTTGTAAGAGAACCCTGGGTTCTTATAAATATTTAAGTCAAATTTCAGCTGTTTATGTCTTACATCTGTCTTTATCAGTCTGTAATCATTTCTCCGCTCGCATCCTACGCTGCCGCCTGCTAATTTAAGCTGGCTGCTTTCAGTGCAAATGTGTTTTCTCACCTCAGTTTGGACAGTGATCATTTGAATTCTTCTGACTTGCAACGCTCATTGCACAGGCCTCAGTATGAGCAGCTTCTCACAGAGAAGTCTAAAATGAAAAAGAAAAGGCCTCTTAAGATTTAATGATAACACTAGCAAATCAATTAAAATGTACATGATAGCATTCTCTTGGAACAAGGATCATAATATGTCTGGGCATGCCTGTGCTCTTTATGGCTTTTCCTTGCTTTTTAGTGCAACAGAAGCTGCATATTATAATTAACTGTATTTTCCTTCTAAAAATGCTTGTGCTGCTCTGCTTAGCACCAGGAAAAGGTGGAAGAGCAAACTAAGATGATCAGAGGAGTTAGCTGATGTGTTACAGCAAGAAGTTACCAATTTCCCAACTTTCTGGTATTCTTGATTAAAAGGAAAAACAACAAGAACAAAATAGAGTGTTTTCAAGAACCTCTTTAGAAATCTTGCTCTGCAAGCAACTGTAGAAGTGGTGAAGGTCAGAACAATTTTACAATTCTGAATATCCTGTTTCATAGGGGAGAGACATGCAGAGGACAATGCTTACATCTCTCCCCTCTTAGGGATCCTATCATAAACCCCCTCCTTTGGGCTGGTCTAGCAAGTTCACAGCATCCCTCTCTGGGTGAGGTTTGTCCAAGCTGGATGCCCTGTCAGGCTGCTTGCAGCAAGCAAAGTGCAAGGAGATGCCGGGGCTCACTGGAGGGAGCGGACGAAATTTCATTCACCTCCTGCTAAGACTCTCCTGATCATCTATAATCTCCAAAAGACTTGGGAAGAAAAGAACAGCAATGAAAGCATGCGATTTTCCCTGTGAGCCTAGAAATCCGCTGGAGCTTGACGCCCAGCAGCTCGAGCTGTCAATCAGGAGTGCGGTTCACTCCGGTGTGTCCCACGGGATGGGCAGTGCTGCTACCTCTGGCAGACATTGACCCCAGCAGGTTGTCCCCAGCAGCACCAGAGCCCAGGGAAGGCGGACAGGCCAGGTCTGAGCTCACTGCGGTGCAGAGATCAGCTCTCTTGGAGGGCGATTAACATGTGGTGCAAGCTTAAAGGTATGTGCACAGTGCATTTCCCCCAGGGGAAATTTCCCACATTTTGTCCCAGGTGGTCTCAGCCAGGCAGTCTCCTGTGATGGACTTTGCTAGCTTGAGTGCAGAACTGGTGTCAGCAAATTATCAGCTCAAACTCCTGCTTATGGATCCTCAAAGCAGCTCAGACACTTCGAGCACTCTTTGGGGGCAAGTCTGGATTTGGTTCCCAGCTCAGCAATGCCCAAGGGTCCCACAGCCTGCCCTCCACAAGCTGGAGAAAGTTTATAGCCGTTTCCTCACCATTATTTTGACTTGTCTACTTACATTACAGTCTTTTGGGAGAGGAGGCTGTGTGTGCATATCCACAAAATCTAATACAGCAGTGATTTAATCCTGGCAGACTTCTCTAGGTATTACTGTCATACAAACTTGGAGTGGTTGTGTCTTTATAGACAGCTTAAGCACTCGCCCACTCCAGTAAGTGACTTATCCTCATGCTGTGTCCATGTACCAAAATCTGCAGCTTGCTTTAAATTGGTGTTTCAGAACCCGGGCAGACAAAACTCTCCTCACCTGGGTATAAAGAAGCCACCATCCAACTCCAGAACAAGAATCTCCCCAGTCATTCTGGGTCCATGACAAAAATCACTCTCAGTAAATGAGTTTATATGAACAAGTCTGACCAATCACCAGTTTGTGGATTTCATTCACTTTAGTAAGCGAGCCAGCCACCCAGCCTAATTCCTTTCCTGTGCTTTGTTGGCTCGTTTTCAGCCCATGGGACACATGATTCTTTTCCTTCTCTGCTTAATTAAGAGCAGAACTCAAGCACCAAAGTTATCCGCTTCCGAACCATTTCTCCAAGGATGAAGCCAGCATTTCCCAGAGGACAACTGGCAGCCAGTCATCCTCACAACCCCAGCACATCAAGTCCTGTGGGTGAACAAGGCCCTAGAACCTTGATGAGGGATAAGCTTCCCATCATCTGGAGAAATTGGCCCTGGAGAACTTGCCTGCTCTCTGATGCCTGTGTCCCCTGTGAGCACTGGAGGCACAACACACAAGCCAAGCACATGAAACAAGGAAGAGAAGAGAAGGAAACAAGACACATAAATTTAGTCAAGAAGTCTTTCTAGCTAGTTGCCTGCCACTGTTAGGAGGGCTGATATAGACTTTTCCCTCTGCCGTTTCTCAGCAGAGACAGGACTCCCATGCCCTGTTCCAGACAGCGGTGCAGACCCATGGCCAGTGCTGGAAGCTTCCTACCACACAGAGGACGTGCTCAGCAGGCCTTGCCATGCGGATCCGCACCCAGGGTGCCAAACACAGAAGGTGACCTCAAGGCCGTGCCAGAAGAGCCGTTAACATTGCCTCTTGGAGGAGCAGCACCAGTCCAGCACCCTGCTCTGCTCTCCTGTGCAAGGGAAGCCAGCAAGGCAAGGCCTGGCTCTACGCACAGGCTGCTTCAATTACAATATACCAAAAATATCAGTCACACCAATCCCTTTCTTGAGGTCCACCTTGGAACACCTTGCTGTACATCATCTGTCCTCTGCCCAATTTTCTCTTTTGGGGCTCCACAACCTATTTTGTGCCCATAATTAAGAGAAAAGTGAAATAAAAGAGGCGAGACCAGGCACACAGCCAGTTCCTCTGCTCCTTTCTCCTGTCAGGCTCTCAAGCACAGCACCATATTTGTTCGGCGGTAAAGAGGGAGCATTTGGGATTATGGACATGGCTTTGATTTTATTTTAAAGGCTTTAATATTTGGAGCTGTATTGATTTGATTTATCTCAGCGTGCCAGTGTACTGCCCGTAGCTAGGCAACACCGTTACTCTCTGTATCCTGGGAGGCTCCCGGGATTTTGCCTATCAACGATATTACTTTGTGTATATGAAACTAAATGGACCATAGGCACCATTTGTAAGTGGAGGATATTTGAGGGGTTTTTTTTTCTCCTTTTGGCATTTCTTGGTCCTGCAGGCCACGCTCCCTTGCACAGTGAGCTCCAGGAGCTGCCCATGGAGGACAATTCACCCTAAAGGTGTGCAGATGCATCAAAGGAGAAAAAAAACCAATGTGGTTGCAATTTTTCATTTTTGGTCTAAAAGAGAGGAAAAAATGAAGTGGGCCCAATTTGCAGATTCAGAGTATCATGGAAGGGAGCAGGCAGCAATTTCCCTGCTTAGCAGCCTGCTGAGGTTGTCACCTCCAGCCCAGCACGTGGGATGGGTGGCTCCACATCCCGGCACCCATCTCGCCCACCGCTCCTCTCCGGCTGTGTCTTTAAGACGACGACATCTGTGTGGTCAAAGTCAGCAGGCAAGAGAGGCACTGTCAGCTCGCGCTATATGGTTCAGCGGTTTGGCCTTAACGATGTTTGTTTTGGAGGCTGCCTGCTGCTCTGACCCATTTAGGATCCTCACTGCACTACAAGCTCGCCTTTCAATTACCCAGTGCTGCAGAAGGGGCCTTTAAAATGAAATCCGAGCCCACCACGTCTGAAGCTGCCAAAGGTGATCCCAGCAAAGGTCTGCCATTGCACATCTCCTTGCTGCTGGCCGAGGGAGGTAAGGTCAATGATTTCCCGACGCGGGGGAGGAGGGAAGCGCGCTGCTCCCAAGATGAGCGGCTTCACAGCCGCAGTGCTCGCTGCATTGCCAGCCCCTGCGGCCAGACATAGTGCTCCTTGTGACATGCCGGAAAGGTCCCTTTGGCTTGGAAAGACCTTCTGGAGGTGGGGAAAGACTTGGGCTGGGACGCTGAGAATCCTTCAACTCAGTCTCCATGAGCAGTGCACAGAGGTGGTGCTGCTCTGAGCAAGGACAATGCTCTTCCCAGTGGATTTGCAAGAACAGCCTTGCTAGAAAGCCCTGGCCACAACTCTTTTCAGGCTTGCCTTGGGTGCTCTTTGGCCTCATCTTCACCATGAGGTCATCCCATGGGAGCAAGGGGACTCAATGGCCCCTTAGGTCACACACCGATTGTGCATGGGAGCCTGGCGTGGAGGTAGCAGAGTCGAGACAGGGCTGCGTCTGCTCCCACCACGGCCTGGCACGTGATGCTTTGCCCTGACAAATACTCTCAATTAAAAGACACACTTACCTGCTTTTCTAATGGACGGAGAGTGCCAAAAGTGTTCTGGGGTAATCCTGTGGTTCTAGCATGCACAAATTGGCTATTATTTTAACTTAGCTGAAATGGAACACATGAGGGGGCTTTGGCTTTTTTTTTTTTTTTTTCCCCCTCCCCTCTCTCTCTCCTTCCCCTCCTCCTTCCTTCCCCTCACATGAAACCTGAAACCAGGCAAAATGCAACTGGCTCTGCCAAAGAGCTTCCCTGAGGTTTGCAGATTTCTCAGCGAGTCTGGACTGAGTTAGAGAAACTCAAAATGAAGAGGGAAATACTCTGCCTCAGAGGGACACCCAAACCAGGAACTTTCTCCAGCTTCAAGTCCAACCCCCCTTGCCACGGCCTCTGTAGCACAACTTTTCCTTCCCTGAGAAGTTAAAAAATATCTTTTTTGCTAATCAGATCACAACTGGCATGCTGCAAAACCTTTCAATAGCATTAATGTAGACATACATGCTATGCTTGCATCTTATGCTCGAGCTTATCCTCATCCTTTGGCAGAGCTAGGCTTGGTGGGTTTGTGTGACTCCTCAACCTGTCTTCCAGGCAATTTTACTACTAATCAGCACAGTTTCTTATTTCCTATTGCTGTGGGGCCAGTGTGGCAAGTCCTGAGCTTTCTGCGGCCTCCCAAGAGGAGCAGCACCAGATGAGTGGCTTTGGAGACCACTGCATGTTGCTGCAGCAGGAGCCGTGGCCTCAGCGCAACCAGCATAAGCACACACAGCCTTCCAACTATATTGCAAGCAAAAGCAATGAACATTCTCTGCAACATTCCTCCTTTCCGCTCAGCTTAAGTATGCAACCCCAGGAAACTAAGCCCGGCCCACATATTTACACCCTGTTTAATTTCTTAAGTTAATTTCTGAATCTCAAGTTTAGGCAGTCCCTATTACGCAGTCCACATCCACAACTGCAAGGCCACAATGAGAAGAGAAAACCACAAAACCACCTCCAGCCCTTTAGTCCTCTTGGGTTCAAGCCAAACAAAATAACCCACTCCAACACCCAACCAATTCAAAATGAAATGAAGGCGGCAAGCACTTTGGGAACACCACCAGCCACACTGCACTGAGTCCTTTAATTACCCAGAGCACTCTGACTTTAGTCAGATGATTAATTTTAAGTATAAACAAAAATCATGCATAACAGCATAACACTTCAGTTGACATTTTCAGGAGTCATCTAAGCTGCTTGCACCCCATTTGGTCGCTTTAGAGAGGAGTCGCCCCCAAGAGTTGCTGAAAATAAGGGCGCTGGAGCTCCTTGGTCACAGTACAGGCAGTAGGAGGACAGACTAAAGGGCCTCATATTATGTAAAAAAAAAAAAAAAAAAAAAAAAAAAAAAATCTCACTTTCTATTGCTGCCCTTCGCTTGGTCTCTCGTGCAACTACCCCTAAAAGCAAAGGGCAGAGGCAGGTTTAGGTAAGACAGCCGCTCACCTGCTCTTGACACAAAAATAAGCTTCTCATAAGCAACATAGCAGTGATTCTCTGAGAATATGGTATAAGGGGCTGGATTTGAACTTACAACCTACCAGCAAAGGACTCCAACTCACATTGAGGCTTGAGCATATTCAAAGAAATCAGGAAGACGTCTGCACTCAGGAGAGAGCGACTCAGGATTACATAAGGGAAAGCGGCAGCCTGTCAAACGTTGCAAAGTGAAACAGAATCTCAGGATGTCATTCAGTCGCTTTTATCTGTGAATTATATTTTATCTGCAGGATGGGGGAGAAAAAATAAACCTTACAGGAACATTTAGTATGTTAGAGAAAAAATAATGTTAAATTAAGCTTACAAAAATGTTTCTCTTTCTGAAAATCTTGGCTGGCAATAAACGGTTGGCGCCAAGTTATAAATCACATGTTGGGTTTCTTTTAACGCTCAACATCCTGTGATTTATGATACCATCACAAGCTCTCGATTGATTCCCGACTCAGTAATCTATCTTGCTCTATAGGTAGTCGCCCATTATAACGCCTCTTCCTCGGCAGTCAGCAGGTTCCCCTTCCCAGAAGGGCCTGATAGAGCAGAGCTGCGAGCAAAGCCCGTCTGCTGGCGGAGCAGAGCTCCAAGAGCAGAGATCGCAACGGATGGACAGGATATACTACGTTTTTGAAGGGGCTGCACTGCCCACTTCATCACACAGGACCAAGCTTGCTCAATATCAAACCATAGCAGCCTTTGGAAGCGTGCAGATGTTCCTATACAAGCTCCAAATGTCCTCCAGGGAGCACGCAATTCCTTCCCAAACACCAGCTTCCACCCTTGGCTTTGGGGCCCTGCACAGGCTGGAACAGGACGACCAAAGCCGCTGTAGGGAGAAGCCCAACAGCACTGGCTTTCCCACCCATCCACATGGTCTCAGACATGTGGGGATGAAGTTGAAGCTGTGATGCATCCACCCCAGGAAGCTAAAAGAAATCAGAGCAAAACTTGCAATTCCTCTTGTTTACACCCCCCCACACACACTGAGGCAGTTGATAAGGCAGGAGTGCAGAGAATGGTAAAAACTGCCAGGTACGATTAGAGGTCTGATGGTTGCCCAAGGTTCAGCACAAGTGCTTGCAACTCAGACCTGTGGGAGGGCAGGAGGGCAATCTTTCCAACATCTTTTATCAGCAAATAATCCCCATAAATACATATATATAAATATATATATAAAAATACATATATATATAAATATATATATTTATATATATTATATATATATAAAAAAAATAAAAGACAAGCTCTGTCCCAGCTACATAGGGAGCATTACCTGGCTTACTTCAAGCACTGTGGCTTACAGCTTTGAAGCGTGCTTTCCTCACGCAATTGCTTGCTGTGCACTAGCCCTGGCAAGAGGCAGTGGAAGTGCCACATGAGAGCTGACGGATTGCACTTCGCACGCCAATAATGATCAAAGCTGTCCGGGTTGACCCTGTGGGTCAAGCAGCAAGCCCGTGGTTTGGGAACAGGAGACGGAGCTCTGCCTCGGCAGGCACTGTGAAGACAAGCGCCCAACTGGTGCTGCATGGTGCTCAGGTGGCTCTTTGCTCCAGGGACCTTCTCCCTGCTAAAAATGGGCAGCACAAATATGGGGGGGAAGAAAAACAAACATAAGGGGATCATTCCCGATTATGTTTTCGGTCTGCAAACCACTGTTTCTTATTCTTCTCACAACAGGGCAGTTTGCCCTGGCACTTGCTGGAGGACTACACAGCTAATACTCATCTTGGCAGAAGCCGCAGGACTGAGCACAGGACAGAAAGCTGGACCCTGCCAGGGCACAAGAGGGGGCACAGCAGCGGGCACTCCAGCTCTGCACGGGAGCCAGTGTCCCAGCTGCTCCCTCAGCTTCCCACACTGCAGCACTCGGGGTTGTTATCGCTCCTGATCATGGCTCTTGATTAAAGGCTAGACAGAGAGCAACTTGCAGAGAGCCTGAGGAAAGCACACCTACCAACCAGCTTTTCTCTGGGAGCTGTTTCACACACAGCCTGCCTGAACATTTCATTTTTTTTTCCAGTATCAGTGTTTTGCTTGAATCCACATTTTCTTACAATAAGCAGCTTTGAAAAAACATCCCCTCTCTTATTTTGGATCACTGGAGCCTCCATGCTTGAGCAAGGTTTAGTTCCCAAGAGCACCCATCCCCTGAGATTAGAAACAAACCAAGCCTTGCAAACCAGAAAAAAAAAAAAAAAAAAAAAAAAAAAAAAAAAAAAAAAAAAAAAAAAAAAAAAAAAAAGCCAACTTTAAACTCACTGAAACCTCAAGATAAAATAGAAAGAAAAAGAATCACTCTAGAAGCAGCTCACCAGCCAACGAACAAGACCTGTTCATATCAAAAGAAGAGCACAAAGACATTGAGGCTTACCTAGGACTTAGAAGATGCACTCCATGACAAAGTACCCATGAAATGGCTATAGCCAGCTCATCCACATCAGTCACGAATGAGAGTTCTCCCAGGGCTTGCTCATACATCCTCTCCCAGCTGATCGTGGTCACCTACCCACCCTCCAGCCTAGATGGCCCTCCCAACTCACTTTTAATCAAGAAAGAAAAGGCAGTGTGAGCCAAGTGTGGCTACTTATACTAAGCTCATTTTCATGTGAAATGGGTAAGGGTTGGTGCTTATGAGTGGCAGAGATAGCAGTGACTTGGGGACAGGCAGTTGTGAGCAGCTGGGATCAGTCACCTCTAAATACAGCCCAGCTGGGGGAGAAGGAGACTGTTCATGAGACCTAATGACCTTTGAAACCTCCAATAATTCAGATATGGGGAAAAAATAAACATATATTCCTTCTGTAGCTAGCAAAGTTCAACCTTTGATGTTTCTGGATTAGGCCATGGGATAAATGCTGTGTCCAAGCATTGTGTGAAACCTCTGCACTAGTGCTGAGAGTACAGATACTGTCTGGCACCGCTTCCTGGAGCTCTGCAGTTGATTGACTAAAGAGCCACAGCTGCATCAACCAGGTTTGATAGCTTTACCTAAATCACAGACTCTCCTCCAATACAAACATTTTCTTGGGGACTCCAGAAGCAGGCTGTCCACTCAGATGGTGCCTTTTTAACTTCCAAGATGAATAGGGCTTTTTTTATGTCACTATAAAGCATTATTTATAGTGGAAAGGGCCTGTAAATGTCTCCTGCTGTCAGTTCAGTATGTAAATGATGCCAGCCCTGTTCGCTACATCCCATCAATTATTTTCATACATTTTTCTTCGTCTTCATCTGTCAGAGGAAAAGTCACCTTGATGCCTTGAAGTGGTTTTCTTCTCCCATTTCCCTGGGCATTTGACTCTTCTTTGAGAATCTCTAGGGAGGAGATTCTGGGATTTCCAGAAACAGTTTAGTAACCTGGGAGAACATGTCCTGTTGGACTGCAAAGAAGCACCTAAAGGAGCCCTGAGAGGGTTTTGTCCAAAGTGCTTCAAAGATGGCATGGCACAAGCAGTCAGGCCTGGTCTAATGGAAAGACTAGAATAAGAATATTCATGTGGTTGGGGTGTGCAGGATTAGACTCAAAATCACAAAATCATAGCTCAATGTCATATGGGGATTTGGACTGGATGATCTCCAGAGGTCCTTTCCAACCTCAACAATTCTGTGATTCTGTGATCACCATGTCTTTTTCTTTTTCCCAAACACGAATTTTACTTAACTCATGTTATTTGTAGAAGCAAAGTGTTGTCAGCTTCCCCGTTCTCGTGCCTTTTCTTCTCCAGGCTCAACTGTTCCTCTGTTTTCATGGTTAGTCTTACATTCCCAACTTCCCAGGTTTGGTTTGGGTGCTCCTTTTCCATTCCCACTTGCTACCACTCAGATCATCCACAGTTAAATCTTTAATGGTGTAAATTGACTTCACTGGATTGGCAAACACTTATATTTCAGATACAACCCAATAAGCTGTCCCTTGAGGGTATTTTAGAGGGGCATTTAAGGGATTCCAACCTGCAGTGGTTTTGAGATGCAAAAACGTTCCCAGTTGCTCTCTGCCTGTTCGTGTGAGCGGGGCATGTTTCCCTGGTCGGCCCAGCCTCAGCCGTCACTCTCCTGGCTGTTCATCTGCAGGCAGCAGCAGCTCCTGGATACCAAGGTGCTCTGTCTCTCCTCGCATGCAGAGAGGAAAAACACAAAATGAAACACACCCATAAATCACAGAGCCAGCAAATGAAAATAAATACACTTAACAATATTTCCATGCCGCTTTTTATTATTATTATTTATAATGGTATTACAGAATTTTGTAAAATTAAAGTAAATGTCAAGCAGAATGTAATAATTTTCCTTGGGGTTTGGCACATTTGTGTGCCTGACAGATTCACATTTTTCTTTATATCCGCGAAGACAGGAGCCTGACAGGGCTATATTTTGTTACCCACTTTGTTCAATTTTGTCATAAATTGGAGTGAACAAAACAGTGAAAATGCAGACACCAAATTAATCAAAGAAATTACTTTTTAAAGCACTTCTCAGACAAACACGTATGACATAATCATTCTGTGCCAGGAAAGAAAACGAGGAAAACCAGCGCTCACCTGGCCACGTACCCATGTGCTTTGCGCCCCGGAAGGACAAAGACCTCTCGTCAGTGTCATTAGTGCTGAAGAGTGAGACCTCCCTCCTCAGATGCCCTTGCCTCACTCTGCCCTTGTCCTTCATCGTCTTCAATGTCATCCCATGCATTTCTCTACATGCTCTTTGAGCACAGATCTCTGGTATTCATAGAAACATAATGTTTGGAAAAAGACCTTCAAGATCATCAAGTCCAGCTGTAAAGCCGTCACCCCATGCCTGCTAAACCATGCCCACAAGAGCCTCATCTACACGTTTCTATTCGCAACATTCCTGGTGATAAGCTGCATCATCCAAGGCGAGAGCGGGTGCTTGACCTGCATCAGTGAGTTCTGAGAGCAGCTCCAGACCTTCAGACAGGTTGTGGTCCAGCTGACACCATCTTCTCAGCCCCGGCACTTCCCCCCATTCCAACCCAACCAGCAGTGCAACCTGCTCCACCGCAGCTCCCAGGAAACAGTGGCCTCCTCCTGAGGTGAGGTGGCTCTTACTGGGGGTTCAGTGTCTGTGTTTGCAGCGGTATGGGGAAAACCACCAAGCATAAAGAATTGCAATTTGCATGAGAACGACAAGGCGAAAGGCGAGGAGGTGGCGGGGCTATCCTCGGGCCAAGCCTTCCTGCCTGAGTGAGTGCGCTTTTAATTCCTCTTGAAACACCAGCTCTGCAGCACTTGGACTATATTGAAAAGGTCACTGGAGGCAGTGTCAGACACACTCTCCAGCTGCACTACAAGTGCACAGAGACGGATTCCTAACAATAAATCGCTGTACTAGAGATCCAGGGAGATTCTCTGAGGTATGCACTCTGCTTGTCTACCAGAAACAGACTGTTTTATTATTCTCCTTTAATGTCAAGGTGGAGGTGTCAATAAGTATTCTCCCAAACACTAATGTGGAGTCATTTCTTGGAACTCGTTATACGTGGTGAAGATGGTGTGTAAAGTCTTGCAGATCCAAAGCTTACTTTGGTCCATCGATAGGACCTTGGCTGGGTGTCACTTACCTTCCTCCTGCCTCTCCAAGCTTGAGACTTTCTAAATGCAGTGGAGACCAGTAGCACTGGAAAGTCCTCCAGGCCAAGCCAGTTGTCCTGTTGGGTTAAGCGTAACACCAACAACCTCCAAGAGCGGCCTGTGATGTTGGCAACCATTTCGCCCAGACACCAAGTTCCACCTCCTGCTAAAACAAGATAGAAGCCTGTAATGTGAAGTGTTTCCTTTTCACTCAAATTTGACACTTTGCTCTGAAACCCTCTTCTATGAAACTGAATTTCCTCTAGTCCAAATAATAACCAGGCCTTTGCTAATACGTGGGAGAGCAGGATACAGGGAGCTGCCGACTTGTTGCAAGGAGCCAAGCAGGAGCAGCACCTTGCAGGGAGCAGGTCAGTGGGAGAGCTGAATGGCAGAAGCTTTCTGGGAAGCAAATGTGGCAGCACTTCAGTGAGACATTAAAGGAATCTTCTACCCAAACTACCCACCAATACATGGCAAAAAACATGCATTTTAAGTCCATTGGTGCATTAGTTGCTAAATACCATAATGGTCTCCAGCTGTGTAGCAGAAGGACCTATTCAATGCATTTTTATTGTTTATTTTTTTCATTTTTTATTTTATTTTTTACCTTCATTATCATATTATAAACATATTTCCTCCCATTTTGCTCTGTGCCTGTGGAATGCTTGGTTTATGTCTCCTAGTCACACCTGTTTTCTAGTATTTGTCATCCATTATTTTGATTCTCCATCTATTGTGTAGAATCCCCCCCAAAAAAAGACTGATAAATCACATCCTTTATTCAAAGACAAGCCCATGAGAAGGTTTTAATAAGTGAAATTTGTATTTTTCCACACTGTGTGCAGTGTAAGCGTCCAATGAATAATCCCTGATTGTCAGGTGTGCACATTCACATCATCTAAGTGGTGGGATAATTAGGAGGCAAACGAAGGTTTACAATTCTGCAAATATCTCAGAAAGACCATTTGGCTGCTTGATCAGTGGAAGGATATTTTTAAAACTGCCATTTGAGACTCAGCTGTATTGCTAATTAAATGAGAATTTCATAAAAATTATCAGAAAAAAAGTCTCGTTAATTGGAGAATGATAATGAACAGACTTGCTAAACAGAGGCATAAACCTCAAACAATTGAAGGGGAATAAAGAAGTGCCATGTTATCATGTAATGCCAGGCAGCTTTCTTACTTCTGCTTTAAGTTTTAACTTTTACTCTTTTTTTTTATGAATGACATCCAAAAAATATGCTTTGCAATCATAATTTTCCAAACTTCAATTTAGCGTGAGCAATGCATGGGTAATAGTGACTATCGCATTAACGATGTCCTCGCCTTAAGACTTCTTGCATTCTATTAACAGCTTTTGTGTTCTGCAATGAATATGATGGGGAAATGCATTAATATTGTATGGCTGTTATTCATGCAGGATAGTGGGTTTATTGAATTAGTGATTCTTTGTAATCGTAATGACTTCCAGTGCTATATTGTGCAGTAAAATGCACGGAGTCAGGAAGGAACTCAGAAGCCTAATGAAGGACTAAAATATACAATTTTGTCAGTGCTCTTTGGCGTTTGGTTCTCAGCCACTGAATAAGTAGGGAGCAGCATGCACCTTCTCCTCATGCAGTTAGATCAGGATTGACTACAAATGTGCAGGTGCAGTCAGAGATCCACAACAAGCCCCAGATGGACCCTAAAGCGTCTGTTGGAAATTCCATATCTCTGCTGTGGAAGAATACAGAACTTGGTGAGAACTTTGTAATGAGAATGGACTATCCTACATGAGAAATTTCAATTAATTACTCTGCAGTGGGAAAAAAAAAGGCATCTCTGATGACAAACATTTCTTGATTGCAGTGTAAATGGCTGCTTTGGAGGCACGGAGAGACATATCATGGAAAAGTGGTGAAATGAAGTCATCTCCCAGATGGAGGTGGCAGCCAGGTTTATTGGAGGGGCGAAAAACAGTGAGAGAAATTTTGGCGAAATACATTATTTTTCTAACATTGCATCAAGTAAGATTATCTGCAGTGCTTCTGGTTCGAGTTCAGTTTGTTTTTTGTTTTTCTAGAAGAATTCCTATATCATAATGTGTATTTAAGTGTCTGCCGTCCGGAGGGGGTGGGAAGATGTCCCGGGAAGAAAATATTTTAAAAGATACCTTCTGCTGAGTTAATATATGTTTTTTATATATATATATATATATTATATATACATAATATATTCTGCTAAACTTAATATATGTATTTATGTACTACGCACACACAAAGGCAGGGAAGAAACCTCCAATAGCAATAATTTGCAAAATGCATAAATTAATGTTATTACCGTCTCTGTTCAAGCAAAGTACCTCCTAGCTCACAAAATACACAGAGCTTCACCCTTGTCTCAGTTTCTGCCCATCTGGTGAGACAGCAGCAGGTTGAAGAGAGCAGCCACTTGTCCTGCGCTTATCCCGTCCGAGGTGTTCAGCTACCTGCTGACTGACAGCAGCACAGAAATGGAAAGGAGGGTCTTCCTCCTAGAGCTGCTCTGCTGACGTGTTTGGATTTGAACATGCAGGGAGAAAACTGCTTGGGCTCCGCTCCAGCACCACGTACAGGATCCCTTTAGTAGCCTGAGTCTTGGCCAGCATCCCAAACCAGTAGCTATTGTGATGGTCTGTGGCCAGCTCACAGCCATGGCATTAGGATGTGAATTTTTGTGACATTTCTATACCAGCAAGAGCGAGAATTTTATGGGACATCCTGTCCATGCAGCCCCTTCAGGCTTCTTCTGCCCCTTAGACTCTTGTGCATCATCCAATTAATTCCTGGGGAAAAAAAAAATCCCAACTGGAGTGTTAAAAGGGGCAGATCTGGGTCTTCCACAATGAACTGGACCTCAAAGGCAAAGGTGTTAAACTAGCTATCAAAGACTTTCCTTGCTCAGGGTGAGAATAACAGGCAGGGATGAGAGCCCCTACACCCAATATTTCCCTTTCTACAGCTGGCTGCACTCAGGCAGGTGGGTTTCTTTAAACCAGCACACGGCGATGCTCGGCACAAAGCACATGGGCCATTAATTGGGTTTGTGAGCCCGTCTCCCATGCACCCCTTGGAAATGTTCCCCAGGAGATGGGAAAAGCCAGGGAGTGAGCAGAGCCCTGAGAGGAAGGTGTGATGCGGAAGGACTCCTGTGTTAATCTCGCGCCGCTTCTCTCTCGTTATCAGCCCTCATTAGGACATCCTGGACATGGGCTGGTGAGAGGCAAGCGATGCCTTAATGAACGAGATTATCCTAGATCGGATAATGGACTGTCCCTCTGTGCCTCAGAAAGGCGATGGCATCAGACCCAGTGTCCCACTGCATTTAACATAATTGGATGAAACTTGTAACAGTTGGTTCACCCCAGGTGAGTGCAAGAGTGATGGCAAAGGAAAAAAATATCAAAATCACAGTGATAAAATATCAAATGCTGTCACCTGCTTCTGGGCACGACTGTGCAATGGCACTCACGGAGCAGAACAGAGCAGGACGACGGGCAGAGCTCAGTGCTAACCACACCGAGCACCTTTGGCATCCAGGGGCTGGAGGGCAGAGCAGGCAGCGGGTGTGCGGGCTCCAAGGCTGCAGCAAACTCCAGGACTAGCCGCATTCACTCGCCCCGTGCTCAGGTTGTATTGGGAGAGCCTCCCTCGCGTAGCACCCATTTTCCGAGTGCACAGAGAACACATGAACGGCAAACATGCCAGTGCCCCGCTCCAGTTAGGCAACTTTAGCCCCATGTGGTTCTGAACATTTTCCCCAAACCATTACTTTTACCCCCTGAATGATTACTTCATTTAGCACATACATCAGAACTAAAATACCCAATATTAGCTCATTTAAGTTCATGTTTGGCGATGGATTAATTGCCTCTGTTTGCTGGAGCAAAGCCCAGTCCATTTCATCTAAGGGCAAAGAAGAAACGTTCCCGTGTCTCTGGAAGCCTGAGGCATCTGCTGCGCTTTGCATATTTGCATCCCTCCCCCTCACCGTCGCCCCAAAGAAAAAAAAGTTAATCAATGCTTAAAATAATAATAATAAAACCTATAGCTATAGATCACAGCCTTTTTTCTCCTTGCTTTCATCGCAGGTGCAAAACAAGTCTATCAACAGTAGAGTCAGCAGAAGCCTGCACCTCCCCTGAGGTTTTGGATGTCCCATCACGTTACAGGGGATATTGCTTTCTGCTGTATTCTGCTGCATCACGGGCCATGTAGGAAAATGGAGAGGGCAAAACAAGCCTGAGATGGCCAGCACCGGGTGAGTAGACACCAGCGTGAGTGCTGACCAGGCTGCGAAGGAAGAACCCTGTACACTAAACATGACGGCCAGAATAAAACAAAAGCAAAAGGTGAAGAGACCAGGCTGACACGTTCAAGGTCTCTTATAGTGTGGGATTAATAGAGGTGCTGGTGACTCGGTGCAAGGAGTAAATGGCAGGAGAGAACATCCCCATCCATCATGCTCGCGCGCTGGGATGCCGAGGCTGCCTCCATCACCCGTGCCCAGGGCTCAGCTAAGCACCCCTTGGCTCCAATGAGCGTTGATGTGCGTGGACACTGCGCTACACGGAAGCAGTGTCCAATGGAGTGTCTCCCTGAAGCAGCTATATGCTTCATTTTTAAGCATTTTGGTTTTCTCTTTTAACCACAGGGTGTAACTGAAGCAGGACCTGATTCCAGCCCAGCCCTGGGCTGGCTGTCTTGTCCTCTCATCAGAGCAGGAAAGGCTGCAGCAGGGACTGCCCAGGTTGGGGTGCCTGCCCTGCTGCTTGGCACCAGAAGAAAACCTGTCCTTCGGCTGAGTCGCTGAGCGAGCGTGCCTCCGTCTTTCTACATTGTGAAAAAAAGCAGGGAACAAGAAAATAATGTTGCAACATTTCAGACAATCTCCTTTATCCCATGCTCAGCAATTACTCTTAGTGTCAGCAGAAGTACAGAGGCATGTACCATTTGAAAGTGTTTAGACCTGACTGCATGTTTTCAAAACACAGGATCTGTCCAGGGACTCCTCTCTTCTCATTTTGTGACACAGGCAATTAAGTTTTTAAGAGGTTCTTCTGTAGCATTAGCAGCCTATATGATATTTCTTGAAGGCGCTTTTATAGCATCCTAAAGATAAATTGCTCACATCTTCCTCGGAAAATAAAAGGCTACATTCCAATACTGGAAGCTGACCAAGATGTTTGACGTGAAATCCAAGCTGGCTGGTTGTGCATCACTGCTGATGCTTTCCTGCTCCCCCACCTAAATTACTGCAGTTTGAGGGTGGCTCTCACTGATTTTGGGGAACTGCTCCCCAAAACTGATGCCACTAGGAGCAAGGCATGGCTCAGTACTGTCCCTGGCTCCAGCTGTGCAGAGAATCCAGCTGCCAATACAGGGTATCAGGGAGCAATAAGAGGCATTAGGTTCTGTCCCCTTCTTCACCTCTATGTAATAGGAAATCATGGTAAAAGGAAAAAGAGGAGTCCATCTTTGAGATTGGCTCTCAGCTGCTTTAAAAGTATATTTCTATTAGACTGCAGCAAAATGCTTCCTGGCTGTAATGTATTTCCTCATTACAGTAAACATTCACATGGCATTTGTGATCCGGCTGCAGGAGTGACGCTGCACGAACTTGGATATAGCTGGGTAATAAAATCGCTTCTGATCTCACAAAGCGCAAAGCTCCAGACAAATAAAGTCTGTAAACAGTTCTGCACTTCAGGATGTTTTATGAGCTGGACCATCATTTACTTAGGGCTCAACCTAAAGAAGTTCATTTCATCGCTCACAGAAGGCGAGGAGCCGGCGAGGAGGCTTCATTCCTCGGGGAGAGGCGGGGATGGCTGAGGTTACGGGAACCCAGCTCTGCAGCACCTTTTTCCCTTTGCTGTTTGCAAGTCGGTGTCATTCATTCCACGTTCTCCTCACCCAGCAATACCTCAGTGATATTTAGAAACGCATATAAATGTCAGCAAGCCTGCAAAAGCTCACAGGACTCTGCAGGGAGCGGGTGGCGATGGAGCGCGGCAGCATCATGTTATTCCGAAACCCAGCGCTGGGAAGCAGGGCTGAGCCTCCCAGGGCATCTCAGATGGGTTGTCCCTCACTAAAGCAGAGCCTGTGGGGAGCTGGACAGCATGAGTCAACGCACCATCAGTGTTACCTTCAGCAGAACCAACCCCATGGATGCGGGTGATGGAAGAAACCAAGCTTGTCCAGGAGATCCTCCTTTGAGTCCCCATGTCACAGTCGAGATTGGGGAGGGAACACGAGGAGGCAACGCAACGGGCAGGATCCCTTTCCACGGGAGCTCTGAGATGTCACAGCCTGGGCTGCGTTCCAGCAGAGGCCAGGAAGCCTCTTGCTCGCTACACGAACACACGCGGCTTTGTGCATTTTAAAACACAGCTGCCAAGTGGGGTGGCTTCCAGAAGCACGAGGGAAAAATTGGCACACCAAGAAAACTTGAATCCTGCAGCCTGCTGAGCCGCCTGGCTGCGTCCCCGCTCCCTGGGGGCTGCGCTTCGGGCCATGAGAGGTCCCAGGCAACCATGCTCAGGCAGGGGGGTTATCCTGCCCATCCGGAGCTCAGCACATCCAACCACAAAACCGTGGCAGCAAGAGACTTTCCAGCCCAGGAGAGCCCATCCCTTGGGATTCACGTGGCACTACTGGTGCAAAGCAAGCGCGTCACGGCGACATGAGAGGCTTCTGCTTTCCCTCTGGCTTTGGGAAGAGCTTTTTGGAAGAGAGAAATTTAGCGTCCCATCCTGTCTCCTGTTTTAAGGTGCTGGGCTCGTAATCGCCAGTGAAAGCAAAGGTGGTTATCTGCGAGATGCAGCCTGCAGGGAATCCGATGACCATCTGCAGCGGCATGTTTAATTAGGCCTGGGCTGGGCTCCTATTTGAGAGGCTTGAATACAGTGAATTGCTATAGATCTGAAATATTGCAGCAATCTGACCCCAGAGTCACACCCGAGTTGCACCAGCTGCATTTAAAACTGATCTCCAGCCTGCACAGGGCCAATGTCACTGGGTTGCCTTGACCAGCTGAGGCTGGAACTTCTGCAAGAACAGAAACGCCACAGTCACCCTGGGCACCCGATCACCTCACAGGCAACCTTTTTTCCTCACCTCCAACGGCATCAGTTTCCTTTGCTGCAGTCTGTGCCTGTTGCCCCTTGTCCTGTTAAATTGCAGCTCCAGGTAGCACCTGCCTGCCTCCTCTCCACGTCCTCCTGCTATAGACAGTGAGATTTCCCCAGTGCCTTCTCCAAAACCTGTTCTTCTCAGTCACTTCCTGTATGTTTTGTGTCTCAGTCCCATCTTGAACTTGGTGGCCTCCACTGAGCTCACTCCAGTATATTCAGTGTCTTTTTTGAAAGGGGAGCCCAAAACCGGAGGTCAGTCTCCAGTTCTCATGCACCCACAAAAGCAGCTCAGGGACTCACACCTGCAGCCATGCAGTAGCCACAGCTGCACTGTAATGATTCACCATGTAGTGCCCATAGCTCGTAGAATAAGGCCCTAGTTGGAGAACTTCCTCCGGCTCCTTCCCCTTTGACAGATTTCAAGCATTCTCGGCTCCCTCATCAGACTGTTTGTAAGAGTTCACACAGCTAAAGCCGCTCCATTAGAGCTTGTCTTCACTGCTAGAAAGCTTCATTAGTTTAGGGCTGCTAGTGCATATCTCCTGCTCGTAGGTAAAACAGCATGTAAGACAAGCCACGTTAGTTATACCATGAGGGAAACTCATTAGAGTCAAGCTCAGCCGCAGACTTAGCCTGACTTTATCTTCCCGGCATCTTCACCTCAGGAGAGCACAAGGCTTTGTTACAGAGAAAGAGGAGGAAAAAAAGGTGATTTTTCACAATAGGCCAAAGAAGTCCTCTTAGAAATCACTTTGTGACACATGGAGGAAGATGGACACGTGGAGGAAGATTCCCTCCGGCAGCTCCAAGCTTGTGAAGCGATGGCCTGTTCCCCAGTGTCCCATCTGAAATGAACACTTCCCTTGGGAATCTTCAGCAAGGCCCAGACCAAAAGTCTGGAGAGAAAAGGCAACTCAAAAGAAGGCCCTTCTCGGTTCGTCTTGGCCACCTTGTACATAACAATGACATACACTGCACGGTTAGATGATTCGGGCCATAATTTTTCCCAACTCTTTAACGATTTTAAGTTTCTCCACTTTTTTGAGCACCAAACTAGAGATAGCAGACAGAGGACGGATATTACTGCAAATAGCAAACATTCCTCTAGAAGGAAAAAAGACAGGACTACAGCAAGCCCGAAGGAAAACGGGAAGCTCCCTATGCCCTTTTAAGCTGGTCCTGAACCTGGCCCTCTCCTTCTGGAAACCTCTGGCCTCAAAATACACTTTGCCCTGATCTGTTCTAATTTTGAGAACACCACACTGAGCTGAGCCTTAGGCCCAGGGCAAATTCTCCTGTTGGCTGAAAGATCTTTAGCTGAAAAGTCTGACTGCATGATGGCTGCGCACCAAGCACTGCTGGCATAGCTGTGCTGCAAAAAAATAAAATACATTTCATTCCTCAATGGTCATGCTGTAATGGCATGAAATTAGAAACTCTAATCAATAGCGTTTTGCACAGCATGACTCTCATGTCAAAAGAGGCTATGGTTTAAAAAAGAAGAGTCACAAATAAATATGAAAACAAAGGCTGTGAAGCATCAGTAATGAGGTATAATTCTGTGTAGCAGTTGCATCCACCGATTCTTCTTACAAAACTTTACTCAGTCCCTGGATTTGGATTTGTCCTTCCCTTTCCAGACCAGTCTAAATCTCCTCCTGAAATGAATTTCCATGTATTTTATTTGCCATTTGCACATGAAATGCTGCCGACCTGAGCACAACCAGCAGCACTTGTGAAGGGCAGGAGGGGCAGGGGCTGTGCTGAGCCCCTGGGGCTGTAGCAATGCCACCGAGTTGCTCTCTGATCAGGTGCAAAACAGGAACAAGCATGCAACTTTCTTCTAAGATGAACCTCCCCATTGGGCAGCTTGTACCAATTCCACCCCACAACGTGTCCTTGAGCTGGGATATGCAGAACAGAATGGTTTTCTTAGCTGGAAAGTGATTTATCTAGCAGGGAAATGTGTCTGCCTCTACCAGGCCAAACTTTCCTAGCAGGCAGAACAGCAGACATAGATTAAAGGAGCTTTGAGAAACCATTATGTGTGTCTGGAAGCACCCCTGAGCCAGAGACCCTCCTGCACGCCGGCCTTGGGCTTCAAGCAACGGTAGCTGACAGCCCAGGCGGCCTGCGCTCATTTTGCCTCTACCTACAAAATGCAGGGCAAGGTAGGTTCCTATTATTACTTTTAGAACAATAGCACGAGTAAGTCACAGTTTCCCTATTTTTATCAAGAGTTAAAGGCAGCAACATGGAGCCCCTTGTCACTGAATGAGTTGGGGGGGGGTGTGAGTGACACAATGCAGTTCACTCGTATGAAAGAAATAATAATAGGGTGTATTGATATGAGCAATGATTTCATGAGATTCTATGAGAAGGTCGCTAATTATTATTTACTGCATGGAGGTTTAAGATAATACACCATTATCAAGGACACCCTCCTGCTGGGTCACGAGGTTCAGACTGGACCCCCTTGCTTTCCAAGCACCTTCTGAGAGGAGTCTGGGTGCAGCTGGATCCAGTCCTAGTCCCAGACCTGGTCAACGGTTTATGACTAAGGCATTTTGTGCACAGTTACAAAGCAAAGGTTACAAGTTCAGAAAGAGAGCACGCTATATTCACTTACCACTAATCTGTTGTGGAAAGGGATCTCTTAACCTCCAGGAGCATCCTTGAGAGGTGACCCTGCTCAAGGGGAGATCCTGGCGTGCAGCCCGCTGCCATGCAAGGAGAGCTCAAGGGGCTCTTGGGCTGTCCCCATATTTATGGAATAAGATCCCATAAATATGTCTTTTTTTTTTTTTTTTTCATTTCAGAGGACTTCTGTCTGGTGTATGCACCATCAGCCTCATCTCCCCACCAGGCTGCAGCCATCAAGACTTATTGCTGGTTAACGCACTGGTGCTTAACACCTGAAGAGGGCTACATGGGAAGAGTCAGGTTGAGCTGGGAAAGGAGTATATCCATCACATCCCTCCTTTTTTTGTTTGTGCAAACAACGTTTTGCCAGACCAACTGACAGAGACGTGAAACATTCAAAAATAATAAGCAGACCCCAAGGTGCCGGCGGCTCCAGGGCTAACGTACAAGTCTTTAGGGAGCTGGCTGCATTTTCTGCAGGAACAGGGATTTTTTTTTCCCCAATATTTATTTTAAAATTCCTTTTGCCATGCACTGCTGCCATCAGCACAGCTTGGTAGGTGGATAAGAAATGCCCTGAAAATAGCAAATTCTTGGCATGCAGATTTTGTTAATTAGACCTTCTTCCTGCACGCAGTCCTGGCTCCCTGTAATTCCTGTGGCAGAGAGACATCCTGCTCGACCAAGAGCTGGATGTTTTCGAGAGGTGAACAAATAACATCAGCCTATCCTCAAGACATATATAAATGAAAATCCTTCAGAAAGAACTACCTAATTCAAAAGCACAAAAAAGTTAAATGGAAAAAACCACCACCACTAACAACAAAAGCCCCAAAAGTGCATGTTCCTCAAGCAAGAGCTGATTAGTTTTTGTCAGGAAGCGGCCTTAGCAGTCAGACCACCATTTCGGAGTCCTTTTCCTAACCACGCCACTGAACCTTGTTCCTTTAGTTCTTGAGTTCTCTGCAACCATGTTTTTAGCATAAAAGCACATATGTGTGTGTGTGTGTGTGTGTGTGTGTGTGTATTCAGCTTCAATGAAGACAAAACTGTGGTTTGCATGCTTAGTTTCTGAGTAGGCTTTAAGAATCATTGCCTTTCCTTCAGAGCACTCAGTTCTATCACACCATGCCTGCAGAAACAGAGAAAAGCCCAAACAAAAGCCTCTCCCAAGCTCTCAGCAGAACTGGTGACTTGCACAATACAAGCCAAGCTTTAGCTTCAGAACCGCCAAGTCACCAGGCATCTGTTCATCAGCAACACCCATGTCCCTGGGGATGTTCAAAGGTTATCCGTCTCTCCTGCACGCTGTATCACTGAGCTCCATTACACACAACTGGAGCACCATTTTACGTGTGGCAAAGACTCTTGGAGTCTCTGCATATTGGTTCGGATGCGAAAAGGCAGGTGTAGAATGCTTCTTTTCAGGTTAAACACAACTTGCAGCCAGCACTCATTGTCACACTATTAATGAAGGTAATATTTCCCTGTTATTTTTTTTTCTGCCCTAGGAATAGCAGAAGAGGGATTTTTTCAAATCCTTTCAGGTTTGCGAAACTTCATCTCACCCTACTCCCTTAATTTGCTGCTGCTGGAAGGTGGACCTTTTTCTCTCATGGCTGGAGGTACTTCTATACTTCAGCAGCAATCCACAAAAGGGAATCGGGTATAAGGAAAAACAGAATAGACAATTTGCAGAGCTAATTAACTTAGTTATCTAAGTTAAACTTAGATAGGTTTAGGGGATCCCAGCCATTAGAGAGTTAAGAACAATCTGGACAAACATGGTAGTGGTGAAGCTGACCCTGCCCTAAAGTAAGAAAATGGCCTGGAGCATCTCCTGAGGTCTTGTTCTCACGTATCTCCTCCTGCTTGGTTCCTTCCAAAGCATACCGATAAACTGCACAGCCTTACCACAAAAAGCTAAGCAATTCTTCCCGAGTTATAGTGAAGGCACAATTCATAGCCTGCTTTTCCATTTCCATGAATCTTAATTGTTCACATAATAATCGCAGAAGTATTTAATAATACAAAGCATATGGGCCAGATGTTCAACTGGTGTAAATCAATAGCACTCCAGAAGCCTCAATGGTGCTGTGCTGGCGCAGTCATTTGAAGATCCGGCACTGCATTTTTAAGGTGGCTCTTACAATTTTAATATCTTCCTATTTGCTTCCACCAAAACCAAGTCACAGAGCTTACTCGGAAATTAATATCAAAAACCTAAACTTAAAAACAGATTGACTGACTGTTACTTATGAATCACTATTTTGGCATCCCTTGGCCAACATTGCAAAGTTTTAACATGGCCAAGTATTGTTCCACCTCATCACAACCTAGCTAAGAGCTTGTGAAAGACAGTGCTCACTGACCAAACGTCCATTCGATGTTTCATTTTCGTCTCAGCTGCTAGCGGGTGATCTCTGCTTTACTTGTTTCTCACCGTCATAAACAAGCTTCTAATTCACCTTCTTTTAGGGGTTTCTGTGATACTCATTGATCCACTCCATTAATACTTTACAGACATTAATGGATCTAGTTTCTCCTTTGACAGTTGTTTTTCTTTGCTATCTGCTTCAGTGTCACTTCAGGCTGCATTAATTGTTAATTTTTTTCCCCTTAAATTTCCTCTTTTCATCTTTCCGGAAACATGGTGGATACTGATGTCAAATAGATTTTAATTTGTAGTCTTTCACATTCACAAAGATAATATTTGAACTGATTGTGGTGTTACCAGTTGCACATGGATATATGTAATTGAACTGAAAACTTTGCAAGATATGTATTCATTGGGCCTCTGATCTCATTTGTTAGACAGCCTCAGGGAACGGGCAATTTCAACTCCACAATTTATGAAAACTGGTCATAGTTACTTAAACAGTAGAATAAGTTCTGGGGCATGTGTCTCTTCTGGAAACCAGGTTGACAGTTGTGCCCAGAAGAGAATTAAACTGCTCAACAATATTACTATACCAAGTGAAAAAATTATATAGCAGAAAGCCAAGGTAAAGATTTTGTGGAGGTCCCCAAGATAATATTCATTTTGCTAATGTGACTCCCTGGCTGGGAGTCCTGCATCTTTCAATAAAAGAAGCCTATTCAGTAAATCTCCTTTCTTCCACATAACAAGCAGCCTGCTTCTCACATTTTTTTTATGCAGACATTGTATAAATCAAACTAGTTGCTGCTATACTAGAAAAAAAACATCATAAAGTTAAGTTTGCTAGTGCTCGGGGTTTCATATGGACCACAAACTCAGCCTGCCACCCAGTATAATATCCGATATGAGAAGAGATGGGAGACCTGGAGGCTGTACCCATGTAGGATATTGCAATAAGAACTCAGCTTAAGCAGCAATCTGGACATTATTTGTCCACTCCAAGAGCTGAACTGGCTTTCAGAGAGGCTTCTGAAAGGAGCATGAGCCTCCTACAAGGACGCTCTCTTGTATTCTCTTCTCAGCACAGTTTCTTGCACATCTTTTCTCAGGCTCTTAAGAGCATTTTAAGCCAAATACCCTATTAGGTCAAGAAGAGATGCCAGCACATGCTTTTTTCTTAATACTAGTATTAAAGCCAAGAAGACTGAGGAAACGGTCCAAAAACTGTTCATGGTTATGAAGTAGCTGCCAGTTTAAATCAAATCCTTACCACAGCACATTAATGACAAGGAGTCATTTTTCTTTCAGTAACATCATCCATCTGGGGTGAGATTCACCCCTCCACAGGAGATTTGTGCAGTACTAGCACTAGAGTTAAGGGCAGTCTAAAACACTGCTGAATTCTCTGCTTTCTATGACATCTTTATGGCTGTGTTTAGGCCAAAACTTTCAGAAAAGACTGTAGGTTTCTCTTAGTAGTAGCTAGAAATAGCCTGTCTTTAAAGGCTGTGATCTTTTCTGAGCTTCAGGAAGACTACCTGCAAAAAGACATTTTTTTTTTGCCACTCATACCAGTCTATGCCCGTCCTCCTGAAGACAACAAAGCGCCAGAGTCACTTAGTCTGTTTGCTATCTTCCTGTAAAGAGATGGAGTTGATTAACTACACCTGCAGAAACTTGGCCAAAAACAACCAGGGCCTGGTGGGCTACAGCCCTGTCCCTCTTCTTCTGTTGGCCTGTTCTTGGCTGCAAGAACCCCATCCCTGTGTACAGCTCTCAGCAAGAGCTGTGCAAAGGGACCTTCTGGAGGCTGGGAATCTGCTCCTGGCTATCAGGTAACAGTTGCCACAGCTGTTAATGAGCTGCTGTGTAAGACCACTTGTGTGGATTTATGAGATTATCTTAAATCTAAGCTGCACATTCCTTAATAATCAGTATTCATTTCTCATACAAGACGCATTTGCATAACTTCCAAGCAGCAGAAAACAGCAAAATCAAAACAATAAGTGAAAAGATGCACCAGTTCCTCACTAAACTGTACATGCATTTGCTGGCACATTGCTCGTTTTTCTTGTATATCTAATGCAGACACCAAGGAAGAACAGATCTTCGACTTGGCTTGCCAGACCCATGCTGACTTGTGCTAGCTGAAAAGCTGGCCCTGGATTGACATGTTTATCCCATGAGTTCTTCATGGAGTCGGATCCTGATGGCAAAGAAAGCCAATTCTGACAGCGATCCTGCAAATATTTAAGTCCTGAATACCACTGCTGTTAGAGGCGATGTTATCGGCACCAGTGAGAACACTCACAGCAGCTAAGTGAGCCGTGGGATGTAGTTTCTGGGACTGAGCTCTTACAAATGGTAAATATATTTACCATTTGGTTTTGAATGATGTGGGAATGGGATCTGGACATAGCGTGCCCAGGCAGCACGTTCCCCATTGCACAGGAGTGATGTGTGGATGGCAAAACCCAAGCTTGGACCAGAAAGGAAGTCAGTGATGGGTTTCTCACAGGGACTTATCTGCCTCCATCTTGGGCATCAATTAATTCTCTGCCTGACCTCTGTGGCTGTCCTCAACCACCCCACCTAGAGACAGAAGATATCCCACCATGGAGAGATCCTGTGTCTCATGGTCACTGACATTCTTTGATCCAGCATCATTGCACTCCTGCTTTCTAAATGACCATGACTTTAAAACATTTTTTATTGCTCTTTAGCTAGTCCAGCTGCCCACATAAAAATTAAAGATGCTCTCTGACCCTGTATTGTCTATATTTGTGAACAGTTCAAACACTTGCCATCCTGGCACCATATAACTCAAAACGCCATTACCCTAGTGATGTATTTTGAAGGGAGACCATTCTTATGCCATACTGCATCACGGGGATGACAGGTCCTTGCGGTGTACATCAGCAGAAAGATGACACTGTGTTTTGTGTTTTAATGGCTCCAAGATATATCATGCAAAGTACTGTCTCATTCCAGGAACTTGAGGGCAAGTACAAGGTGTTCTTGTCAAAAGAAAACAGAAAAACTGGGACAGATTTTGAATCTGACCATCCCAGGATACTAACAACAGGCAGGAGGTTGTGGAAGCATCTTTTTGTAGTAGATAGGGATCGTATTTCCTCATCAATTTACCAGTTCAACCCAGACATGGGTTCTTAAAGTTATCCCTACAGAATGCAGCTTTTTGTTTGATTTTTACCATATGCCTCAGTCCCATGGACTTGCAGTGGATTTGCACATGTGTTTAATTTTAAACACATGTTTTGTTACCACACTACTTAGAGGAGGCAATCTGGATTTTATATCACTGAGCTTAGCTCTGTGCACTCAAAAGAAGAAAGGGAAAATAGGGGGAAGAAAATCAATAAAGAGCAGCAAAGAATGAGGAAGGCTTGATTTGTGAAGAAAGGGCACAACTGTCCACTTGCTGATGCCAGATGGGTGCCTCTGACATCCGAGGAGCTAACTCCAGCTCATAGCAAAAAAAAAAAACGGAGGTGGGGAGCTGTGGAGGAGACTCCATCTGAAAAATATACCAAGTCCTTAATAGTGGATTAAAGTTGAAAGCAGAGCCCAAGACAGCACCAAAAAGGGAGCTGCAACAGTACATGGAAGCTGGAGGTCCAAAACATGAGACAGAGATGACCCCAGTGCAAAGTTCACCCTGAACAAAGTGGATTTCTAGAGGACCTGGGATAAGACAACCCCATCATTTTACACTTCAGAGCACTGTGATGAGTGGAGTAATGCGAGGTTATAATCTACCCAAGGAGTCCTGACCGCAGCTGGAAGTCCTCGTTCTTAACTCTACCACTTCACTGTTGGCTCTGGTTTCATCTCCATTATATTTAAAGACTGACAAAGGCTTCTGGGCTATATTATATAAAATCTGACTGTTCCATTCAACAGGTTGTAATATATTAAATATCAATACCAATTTCACAAGCGACAATATCTTTCTTGTGGTTAAGTACACTTCTTAAATTGTACCAGCAGCATCAAATATAACTAGATTTAATTTCATGCAGAAAAGTCTGTGAACATTCATTTTAAAATAGTCATCAAGAGCCTATTTTAATTTGTGTAGTGTTTCTGCTAATACCAATGCCTACTTAAAATATTCATTAAAAAGCCTTAAGAATATTATCAGGGAATTCTTACAGAAATGCAGTAGGAGTTTTATGTTTTGAATTATCATTACAGGCTTTTTGGTTTAACTCACATTAAAAAGATTTCATTATTCACAAAAATGTGTGCAAATTAAAACAGGCCCATCAGAATCTAAAGTTCCATGCTAAAAAGATTAGGGGCATTGAGTTATTTTTCTTCTGGAGGAATAAATGCAATAAAAGGCGATGGGGAATAAGACTTATGAAGGCCCACAAAATCAACAGCAGCTACGTGAGTGAATGGTGAGTAAATGGCTACATGAAAGCAGGATATTCTGTACTTGGAGCTGTGCCTCCCTTCTGGTCCCTGTACCCTACCCAGGGTGAGTGCTCAGCACTCTGCTGCACCAAAGACAGGGATGAGGTGAGTTTACATCCCCCGTCTGTTGGTCTTATCCCTGAGATTTATCACAAGATACAAGTTTCCTCCAAGTTTCCTGGCACCTCTTTGAAGGTTGTGAGGGCACAGGAGGGTGAGATGAGGTAAGAGAGAAAACAGTCCATGCCAAATCCCAACAGAGACTACAAAAGACCCCAATGGGTGGGGGAAGACGCATACGTTCCTCAGGTACTCACCTCGTTTAGCAAGCCTGGAGATCTCAGAAATGCTGGCTAAGGCCAGAGGTAGGTCTGCCCTCATCCTCACCCCTTCTCTCTACTTGCCTAAAACCTGGCTATTTAGATGAAAGGGAAGGGTAGGGATTTGACCCAGAACAAGGCTTCCCACAAGATGCTGAGGGCTTGGTTAGGTGCTTGGCACAGGACTGGATCCCGTGCAACAGAAATTAAGCTCCTCAGCAGCTTGTCGTGCACAGGGCACTCTGCATGTACCAAAGAGCTTGGCATTGTGCCTTTGGAAGGATGCTCAGCTGCAGCACCAAAATATACAGGGTAAAGTTGGCTCTATACTAAGGTTTAAGTAACTCCACGCAAAAGCAAGGCACTGCAAAATATAACTTGCCCTTAGTTACTTTCAGAGACTTTGGCTTACCACTCCTATATTGATCTCTTTAGCTCTTAAATAACCCCAACTCAATACAGCCATCAGTGAAAAGTCTGCTGCTTTAATAGGTCACACAAATGTTGACCCTGTTTCGGGCAAAACACAGCTTTTGATATATTGGGTGCCTTAAATCCCCATCAAGTTCGTAACGTTTTTTCTTTATCCACTGCATCTAGGAGCCGTGAAGGAAGAGCACCCGACCCTCCCCTCAACTCCAGTGAACTCCAGTGAATTATCTCTGTTAAACTCTTTTCTGTCAAGCTGCCAAATCTTTGCATTAATCCTGAAAATTACAATTAATGAGCACTAAGAGGATCTTTCCACCTCTGTGTATAGCTCTATTCAGTTGTAATGATCCCTGCTTCCCCAGTAGGATCAGGAAGCCTCTTATGGTCATGACTTCTGTCTCTCAAGCAGGGCAATGTACTTAGGAAGGGGAGGGAAAGGAAAAAAAAAGGCATTCTGGCCGCTTAAAGTGTATTTTCTTCCTTTCTTTCTTTGATACCCTCATTACCCTCATGCTGAGGATAGTCTTCTCTGAAGACGGGTGGAAATCTGGGTTAAAATAAGCCAGTGATCACTAATGGAGACAGTTCCACCCTGTGCAAAAGGTCGCATCAAACATTTCAGCCATTTTAAGGCATTTATTAAGATTTTCTCTGATCTATCAAGAGGGGAAATATGAGGGTGGGAGTCAGCTTGCCACAAGCCCACAGCTCCATCTTGCCAGCTAACATGATAACGGGAGCCAAGTCCTCTGAGGATCCGGGATGTAGATTCCCAAGCTGTTAATGCAGTCACATGGGCTCAGCTCCCCAAGGTTTACCCTACAAAAGTACAGCGGTTTTAGTTACTAAAAACAAGAATTTGGAAGCCCATTGATATGCAAATAAATTCTCAAGTACAAAGCGGGGAATCTCTAAATCAGTTAGGGAGCAGTAAATGGCCCGACTTTTCAAGATCTTTTAACATTTGCAAAGAAATCTTTTTTCATATATTTTCAAGCACATGCTGGTTACCATTCTCATGGCTATTCTGTCTCCATTTCAGCTGCTGGAATGTGTGAATAGCAAGGAGCCTGAGGGCTGTTTGACCCACAAGTGGTACCTAACTTCTCTTCTAACAGCAGTCGAGGCTCTGGGTTGACACAGTGTTCAGACAGAATGAAGTATCTCCTACACCGAACCCTACAGAAACTCAATGGATTGCTGTTCTCACAAACCTCTTCATTGACATTTCCTCTTCAAGACTATTTATCTGACACACAGTTCTTTTCTTTTTCCTCTCTGTTCACTTGACTCTAGCTAGAGTTTACACAAGCCACTTCACTATGAATACAGCATTTGTGTATTTCCCATTTTTCAGTTCCAGAAATACCCCTGTGGAAATCACTAGAATTACACTGGAGGGAAAAAAAGCAATAGATGTCACAAGAGAAACAACGTATACTTCTTTATTTCCTTAGAGAGGAAATGTTAAATAACCAACTGCTTCCTCAAATTAATTTCTACTGTCTTCAACAGAATTATTTTCCCACTTAAACTATCAATGAATTTAACTTGGGCTTCCTAAATTTTTTATTCTATAAATTCATCTAGTGGTTACCTCTATGAGTTTAGGCACTTTTCTTTCCCTTATTTTTTTTTTTCATTCAAACACTGTGTAAAAGGCTGCAAATCGCCAGAAGATGACAGTAGCCAACAGTTTACTACACCCAAGCAGAGATACGGCTGGAGGTATCTACCCACAAAGGTAGGTATCTATGGAGAAATGTGTCTCTGAGCAGGACAGGGTTAACTGGATTGCTTAGGCAAATGGCAATGCAGAGCTGGTCGCGAGTACGTGTCTTCATCCTACGCATTTGCACAATTTCAAGCACTTAATAGACCTCTAATCTCAGCTGGGAACTAGAGCTGCTGCTGTCACATAAAACTGTAACGATTTCAAGGCGAAGAGAGACATTTCACAGTAGTTATTGCTGCCACTAGAAGTGTCAGGTATATTCACACCCCACATACAGTGCTGCAGAGAGACCCCCGACCTCACTCTGCACAAAAGCCGTAGTGCAGCCCCGGAGCAGCACTCTGCACAGCTCCCAGCTGGGCCTGCACCACCACGCAGCTCAGGACCACTGAGGACCATTTATGTGAAACAGGGTTTATTTATTTATTTATTTTCTTTTTTGGAACTTGGCACCAATGAGATCCTATTAGTGGAGTCATCTGTTGGGGTCACAAATGCATGCTTGGAGGGCTGGGGGGAAATGATGAGATGTGGATTTGAAGAAATGCATTCCAAGAGCTTTGCTCTACAAAGACTTTAATATTAGAGTTCTGTGGGAATCAGGTGGTGGGATACTGTGCAGTTGAGGAGGACGTGGGATTTTGGAAGGATAATGTGCAACTGAAGAGCATGTGGGACTTGGGAAGAGGAAAAGAGAGCAGCAACATCTCTTATGTGTGAGAGTAGGGTTTACCTCAAAGAAACTCCTTCATTACTCCTGAAGATAAGAAGTGTCATGCCTATTCAGTACAACCACAGTTAGATGAGGGACTTCATGTGTCCTCTGCCCCAGGACACAGCCTCTTGCTTGGAGCATCGCAAAAGACAACAGTGCCAACTAAGATCACCAGCAGCTTCTACAGCAATTGCTTATGTTGAGAGCGGTGGGAAAATCTTCACCCAAGAGAACAAAACTCGCTTCTCGCTTTGAACACACCAACAAGTGTTTGTGGGCAGAGATGACCCTGGTTAGTGATGCTAATAAAATTGGTGAAGCAGCAGCATTTAGCAGCTGGCAGGGGAAGAGAAGCAGTTATGTCAGGAACACACAGGCTCCCGCTTTGATGTTGCATTCAAGCCAAAGCAAGGGCATGTTTTAAATTCCCAATAATTCAAGTTCCCAAGCCTGTCTGAGTGCTTAAAGACAAGGGGAGATCTTGCTCCTGAGGCTGGCTTTCCCATGCAATCACAGCATTGTTTAAAAAGCTATTTAAATATCAATTATTGTAATTCTCAGCAGAAATATTACAGGCATTCATATATTTTTTTTAGCCACTAAAGGGAGACATTTCCAGCATTGATCAAACCTCTTATTTTAATCCACGTTAAAATCTTTCCAGAAGGACTGGACAATGGAGAATAATTTATTATTGCGGCTTAAAGATTTGTTATGGCAGAGCTTACTGCCTTGTGCCAAGCCAACCTGTCTAGAACAACTTTTTGAGTGCAGCAGGATCAGCTGGAGAGAGCAACGGATATTAAAGATAACAGACAAGAAGTAAAGATGGGAGAAGCATCAGCAGTGTCCCATGCTTCCCTGCAAGGAGCAAATCCCCCATGGATTTCAAGAGCACTTCCAAATCTTCCTCTGATTTTGTCTTGGAAGTGAGCAAGTGGGGAGATGCATCTGGCGACCACCAAGAGTGGAAAACTCCTGCTATGCCAGAGAAGCACCTTGCATGTGGCATCACTTTCTGCAGGTCCCAGTAACCCTCCTGCTTCCTGTGATTGGGAAACTTGAATTATTTAGCACACTGAGTGGTGAGACCCTGCTCGTAATATCAGTCTTCAAGGGAGCAACTAGGTCTCCTGCTGCCAAGAGCCATTGTGCTGCGTGAAGACCACTGCTTCAAAACTATCATTTTTATTTCTTTTAACTGTGGTCATCAAACCAGGGCAACTGCGATGAATGTCCTGGCATGAACATCAAATCAAGTGTTTGGAGATGAAAGATTTAGCTCCATTATTAAATGCCAGCACTATGAGAAATGGGAAAAAAATATAGAGAAGAGCTGCCATGGTACACAAAAAGAGAAAGGCTTATGGCTCACTCCTCAGCATGGGTGACTCTTTGCTGATGAGAGGATAAAAGAGCTGGAAATCTGCCATGCAAGGAGAGCAGAGGCACCTACTTGACTCTTTGTACAAGGGTTCAGGCAGCTGTTAGTTGGAAAACCTCAATCACAGTAGATTGGCTAAGGACACAAGGCTTGTGAGGTGTTTCTGTCCAGTCCTTCTTTGCTTCTCCTTTCTCCATATTATTTGCCTGGCTCAAAAATTATCCAAAGCTAATCTGACTGAGGTTTTGATATGATGATCCAGCAGGTTTTACAGAGGTCAGTGTCTGGGCATTGGGTAGAGAATCACATTTCTGAGGGGATCCCGTTGTGAGCATCCTAGGAGGTACTCTTGGGTGCACTGGTCCTTGCTCAGGGAGCAACTTTTTTTGACATGACACCTTGTACCTTGAGTGAGCAGATCTGGTGACTGCTTGTTCCCGTCCTTGGAACCCATCAGCAGCCCCATAAACCACACCCCAACTCACCCTCAGCCTCTTCCTAAAGGAACATAATCTAGTTGAGCTTAAAGCTGCCTCTTCTCTTTCCTCTTTTTACCTAGCTTCAGCTGCATTCAGCTGTGTGGTTCTGCCACTTAGACTGTATAGGAGCTATAGCGAAGTGTATGCATTCTTAGCTTTTAAAACACTATTCATCAGCTGCAATCAAAGACAGCCAGCATCATGTTGCCGCACAAATTAATCACAGCTCCTCCATTCCTCCCTCCGCAGAGAGTCACATCATGTGCATCTGTGGTGGTCTAGAGAGCACAGCTTAGCAGACACTGGAAAAGGCCAAGGTGGTAAATGTAAATCCTGGCTGCTCTTAATCATGTTCATAACGACCATGTCATCAATCATAGGCTTTCTCAAGCGCTCAGCAACCACAGCCCAAGGATGTATTTTTCAAAGAATCCAGTTCACTGAGATCTCAAAAGCTGGGTCACTATTCCCAATAACACAGACAGAGAGTTTCTTTCGACTGTCTGGCCTCAGCAGTGCACACAACCTCAGCATCTCCCTTGGAAGTCTGACTGAAGTGAGTAAAGTCATGAAAATTTATGCGACTCTTGAAATTTCACTGACCTTTAGAAGAAAAGAAAATAACATGCCAATAAAAACAGATTAGTAGAAACAAAGTATTTCTATTATTTCCCTTCTCTTAGTACTCTTCACTGGGAATACAGTCAAAACACTTCAAAAACTCAAACTTCCCCAATCCATTGTGATGTAACATTAGTAGTTACAGATTTCTACAGCTCTCTGAAAAATGTGAGACCTTCTGCCTAGATGTAATACAGAGACCCTCAGTCGAGACAAGCCACAGGAGTAATCTGCTAGTGCTAAATATCCTGATTCCTCAGAAGTGATAGAAAACAAACCACACGCATGTTACCAAACCTGCTCCTCTCCCACCTGAATCGCAGTGTGGTTGGAATGACATTTCACATCATGCCTTGGAGCACAGCTCATTGTCAGCCCCATCCGTGAAAATATAAAAGACATTTGGTGCCTTTTCTGAATTCCAGTTATGCAATGTTATAATAACGATTACATTTCACACTCAAGATAGAAATGAATCAGACCTGTTTGATTCCACTGGAAGAGCTGATGGAAGCTTTAGCACTTGGAGGAGAGTTCAAGACAATTTTACAGAAGTGCGCCTTGGGAAAATTGAAATGTCAAACATAATTTGGCACTTGAAACATGAAGGAGAGAGGATTTTCATTTGTTTTCATCTGCATCTTCTCCTCCTCTGAACTATACATGCTCCATTTCCCACTCTTCCCTTAGCTTTCATTAGGCAACACTGAAATCCGCTAGAATTGAGGAATCTCCAAGGATAAACAAGTATTTGGCATTAACTTGATCTGTAAAAGTCAATTTGACATCTCTCAGTATTCTCTCATTCTTGCTAGGGGAAGCTAGTCCAAAACGAGCTTTTTGCCCATTGACCATCTTCTCCCACAGACCTATCTCATCTTTTATATAGAACTGCAGGATTACTGTTCACTAGTCCAATTCTTTCTAGGTATGGGTCCACTTGAAAAAGAGTAGGCTTTAGGTCTAGGTTTCAGTCTCAGACCTGGTCTCTGGGGCTGCAGGTATGCCATTCAACACAACCATGGCTTTAGCTAGATCTTAACATATATCTATATTTATATCCACCTTTTCAATGCTATATTGCTCTAACGTGCCACACAGCCCACAGCAGGCATGCAGAGGGCAGTCAGAAGGACTGGAAAATTAATGAATTTGCTCTCACACTAAATTAGAGGCTCTTTCACAGCTCATCAGCATGAGAATTAACAAAATGATTTGGCCAAAATGCCTCTGGTACACGCAGTTCTGGAGACATGGTAATGGATTTTTGGAAGACAATTCATAATTCCATCGCCCAAGTAACTTCTGGCAAGAGAGAGCACATATCCCTACTATATTCACACCTTTTTTTCCCAGGGGAATTTTCCATTAGGCAATGCCTGTTCACTGGATGTAGAATTCCTTGTGCTAGCTTAGCGGTTTTGACAAACTTATTTTTTAGAGAAAATTTAAAAGAAATTTCAATAAGACAGAAACATTGATTTCTGATATGGAAAGATCTTCCTTAAAAATATCTCCATTGTGTTGCTATTAAGGCATAACTTACAGAAAAGGCAATCATGCCAATACAAACCATTGTTTTTGCAAAGGAAAGTTACAATCCACTTGGGATAAGGTTTCATTTTAGGTGATTTTAGGCTGCCATTTTTCCGGAAATTTTGTTTCAGATGTTTTAGAATGAGCAAGGGAGCTTTTCAGAATTTCCTACAAAGTAAAAAGTTCATTTCTTACAAGCCTTTGAAGTAACATTGAGTGACCAAAACCAAACCCATCTTTGACCAGTAGGCAGGAAGTACAGTCTATTTGATGTGAAATCCTGACTGGGTTTTTTCCAAGAAGCAGAGGCAGTAGCATAAGCAAAACTTTGCTTTTAGTTTCACAGAAGAATTTTAGCAAGCATCTCTTAAAACCGCACAGAAAAACCTGTTCTGCAGATCCTGAACAGTTCTGCTCACTTGCAGATATTTTCTTATCAAATGGCTTTGCATGGCCCTGCAAATTTTTTCAGGGTTACCCCCAGGCCTTTAGATGCACAAGCTTTACCCTGGTGACTAATTTCTGTCAGTGAAAGTATATTAGATTTGAACCAAAATGCACCAAGGTGATAGTAATGCTTTATACTATCCCTGTCACCCAATTAATGCACAGTACATGAAACCATCACTGCTGTCCTCTCTTAGTCAGGGAACAAGAGGGAGAGATATCTCTCCTGTCAAGGAAAAAAAAGGAGTGACAACCTCACAGGGATGCCCAGTAGATATAACAAATGCCCGTGAGAACCAGTCTGTGGGACAGGCTGGAGGACTTGAGGTCCCTGTGCTGCTCCACCTGCTCACAGCCAACCCACTACCATTCTCCACATAGGGGGGGGAAAAAAAATCTCAAACAGGAGGTTTTTATGCAAGCAAAATGTCTCCTGGGTATCCCTGACAGACAAGCCCTGGATACAGTACTTCATGGCTATGTTGTGAAAGGCTAAAATATATATATATATATATATATATATATATATAAAACCCACTTTACTGGTTAAATAGTGTATTTCTCCTCACGAGTGGATAAGAAATCTCTCAAGGGAATGACTCTTGTTTATTATGGCAGATTATACCACTTCAGTTCCCGATTCTGATTTTAACAAACCTGGAAAAAACAAGCACTTACACGATATTAATTTTATCTTATAGATCCTATTGTAAATGCGATATGGGCCTCTATGTATAGCACGATCCTTAAAATAGTTCCATCTAAATGCAAATGCAGACCTCTGCCTAACACAGCGCTGAAAGCCTTCCCATTAACACACGAAGAGATAGGGGAATTAATTTAATGCTTAAAAATTCCCAGGGATAAAAGGAATTTCTTCTGTTCTTCTCTGCCATCATTTTCTCTTCATGACCAAAGCACCCATAATACAATAATTTTTATCTTTTTTTTTTCCTCCAAGCTGACTGAGGGAAAAGGCAGTACAATCTCTCTCTGGAAATGACTGGACTGCCTTCCAGCTATTGCCTAAAGTGCAGATATTTGTATACGTGGCGAGGAACGCCCAAGGAAAGATGAAAGATGAAGACGGCTACAGTGCAGGAAGGTGCCCTGCAATTCAATTACTTGGCTTTGCAAACTAATAAAAAGCAGAGATAGCACTTGGCAATATCCATCTTTCACCAGCGTGTCCTCCACAGGCCGCGCGGAGCCCATCACACACAGGGCACCTCACTCTCCTCCTACAGCACATGCAAGATGCCATGCACTGATTTCTCTTAGGAGGACTTCAGTGACTGCTCGGTGGTGTGTACCAGGCAGACATGCAAGCCCATTCCCGGATCCCAGGTGCTGGTGTGCAAACCACATTAGCTCTGTGGGAATATTTTCAGGAAAAAGGAAAGTCAGAGTGGCTTACACAGTGCTGCAGCACAGGGCGGCAGCCACTTTAGCATTCCCACCACGAGTGCCAGGAACGGATGTTTTACAAGCCGGGAGTATAGAAACCATCTCCTGCAGGTGCAGAAACAGCAGCATGTAAGAGTTGGATATACAAACAAAATACCAAAGTCACTTCCAACTCTGACATACCGTGCCTTTCCCTAAGTGATTTCAGAAGGAAAGCACATTAAAGATAAATAGATTGTGCTGAGGTAAATCATAGAATCATTGAACCCTTAAGGTTGGAAGAGACCGTTAGAGATCATCTAGTCCAACTCCGCTGCTCGCGCAGGGTCACCTAGAGCACGTGGCACAGGAAGCGTCCAAGCAGGTTTTAAAGATCTCCAGAGAAGGAGACTCCACAGCCTCTCTGGGCAGCCTGTTCCAGGGCTCTGGCACCCTCACTGTCAAGAAATGTTTTCTTAAGTTCCTGGGGAACTTTTAGTGCTTCAGTTTGTGGCCGTTTCCTCTAGTCCTATCACTGGCCACCACTGAAAAGAGGCTGCCCCTTCCTCCTCACTGCCTCCCTTGAGGTATTTATACACGCTGATCAGGTCCCCCCTCAGCCTCCTCTCCTCCAGGCTGAACAGGCCCAGCTCCCTCAGCCTTTGCTCACAGGGCAGATGTTCCAGGCCCCTGATCATCCTCGTAGCCCTGCGCTGGACTCTCTCCAGCAGCTCCACATTGCTCTTGTGCTGGGGAGCCCAGAACTGGACACAGTCTCTAGATGTGGCCTCACCAGAGCTGTGAAGAGGGGGACAATCACCTCCCTCAGCCTACTAGAGATGCTCTTCTGAATGCACCCCAGGATCCCGTGGGCCTTCTTGGCTACAAGGGCACACTGCTGCCTCATGGTCAACTTGTCATCCACCATGATGCCCAGGTTCTTTTCCAGAGCTGAAGATTTAATCTAAATGAAGAATTACTATTCTAACGACAAGATAACAGCGAGTTGCATCTCTGCAGGGTTTCTGTTGCCAAGGGCAAACCCAGTATACACCAGGATTGACCCAATATAGCCCAGGACAAGGAGCCAGCATGCTTCTGCTCTCCAAGGTGAGCGGATTTTATGTCATGCAGCACTTGCCAGTTGCTCCATGCCAGTATTTTCTGCCTGCAGCAACATTTTTGTGGCTAATGAGTCATTCCAAAAGCTACCGCATTTGCGGCTCAGTGATTGGAAAGAGTCTTCTCAGATATTTCTGAAGTAATGAAGAAACGTCTTAAGCTGTTTTCTCTCCAGTCCTGCCAGCACTGAGTATTTTCTGCACGTGAACTCGATGATGGAGGCCCTGCTGATGAGTCATTTGCAAGATAAGGCCTTAACCAACATCAGAGAAGGAAAACTCCTAGCAGAGCCCGTGTCTCAGTTTTGCGAGCTCTGCACATAGAGATACAACACTGCTGAGCAAGAAGGTTCATTTGGCAAAGCGAATGATTCTGACTGAGCTGCTGCTCACCAGTGACATGTAAGAGTGATTTAAAGTGACTTGTGAAATTTAGGAAGCAAAAAACTAAGGGCAGCTGTAAACTAGTGTAGAGACCATGGCAGCCTGGAAGGATGGCATAAAACTCTACAATAAGTCATTGCCATTAAAATATCATTTTCCCAAAGAGCCTTTGTTGTTCCATAGAATACAACACTTGACGATGCATTCCTGTAATCTACAAAAGCTTTCCAAAATATTGATGATGCTGGAATTATGGGTCCTCCCACCACAATTATCTTCCAAGGTAATTAACCACTATGGCACAAAGTCTGGCAAGGCTTGTTTCTGATAACTGACCTTTTAGACTCATTTTCCTCTTCTACAGAAAAAATCATGGAAGCAGAGTTCTAGTTTCCTCCTTCTTGTAAATTATATCAAATTACAAGGTGAAGTTGAAGACATACTCCCTCTCATAATCAGTGAGGATCTGCTTTTCTCAATGGAAAAGCTATCATGGAAACCCTCCCTGACGCCCTACCTCCTCCTTTACCAATAATTGCTATGGGATGGGCAGGATTTGGCCTCTCCCCATTTTTGTTGGCTCAAAGCTGGCAATTCCAGCTTTACTTAACAGGAGAATTCAAATAATTACAAAAACCTTTCAAGCAATCATTACAGAGCACTTCAGCTTTCCTAACAAGACCTCTTATTTAAACCTGGGATCTAAGCTTGAAGGGACCTTGAAACATTAGAAGTGCTTGGTGAGAGCCTGAGACATTTTTCAAGGAGATCTAGGAGATGAAAGAAGACACAGCAAAACACAGGATAAAAGCTAAAGGAGAAAAGTAATCCCAAAATAGCACGGCTTGGAGTGCTCTTTTGGAGAGTTCTTACATTTTTCAGTATGGTAAAACATTAAAGAGGGAATACTTTAAACCAAATCACTTATGTTGATCTGGAAGAAGATGAGAAACTGCTGGTTTTCTTAACGTGGCCCCTTGGCTAAACATGGAAGTGTAAATTTAGACAGAAGAGGTTGGCAATTCAACCCCAGAAACATGTGGTTTGGAGCAGAACTGCTTGTTACCCAGCTGTCCTTCCCCAGGAATACTACTACTACTCCAGTAACAACAACATATCAGCGCTTCCTAGAGTATTTTGAGCACTGATGTTTTACAGCACAAGGGTAGGTTTTCCCATCCTTCCCATTCACAGATGCAGCAGCCCCAGTCCTGCCACGAGCCTGTGCAGGAACCTGTGCTCAGAGTCACTGAGGCCAGCTGCACCATTGATGCTGCATGGTCCTTCACTGGCTTCTGGCCTAGACGAGGAATCTGCCAGACAAACAGGACAGCTCTACTGCCAAAGGTCAGTGGAGGTTTTTTTTTCCCCTCCTTAATTTTACTTTTAAGTCATTCTGGTTATGGTATCAAAGGTGTCATATGATAGCTCAAGTTAAGGATGCAATTTCAGATTGCATTTCCCAACACTGAACTAATTTCAGCATATACTGTTGAGGACAAATCCTGCCTCTTTGCATTCATGGTGCTTCCTCCTACCCCCTCTGCCTCTTCTCTCTCCTACATATACAGAGCAAGTCCTTGAGATTAACCACACTATGATTACATTTTAATTGAGGCCAGCTCAGTGTGGGGACAGTCTTTTAACTCAGGAGGCCTCAATTCCACAGAACCATAATGAACTAATAATGAATGTGCTAAAGTCATTAAATCAAAATTCATAAAAGGGTGAATATTGCTTTCTTTTATAATAAAGCAATTAAAATCCCATATACTATAATAGATACTATGAAGGTGCACTAAGTGTTCTTTAAAGAGAGGTTAGTGTTTAATACTTCCACACAAGAATTTGGGGATCTTTTCAAAATAGGACCGCTAGGCTATTACTACATTATCAGAACTCCTATGTCTTTTTTGTTTTAGCATGTCAAAATTTTTTAAAACAGACAATAATGATTTCATCAGAAGGTTTTGTAGAAGTAGTTAGTTACAATAAATCTTGAATTGCGGTATAAATAACTAACTTTCAAGTAGTGAAGCACCATACCATTACGGACACACTTCTTCTCTATTCCAGGTCTTAGGCTGCTCCTTTCATCCTGATATCTCCTCCATATCTCCCATCATCTGTCCCTGGGGGATTAATAGTCCCAATTTACATTAGCATGAAAGCATATGATGGTGAGGTCTGATTTTGCTAATCAGGCCCATGTGGGGAAGAAGCACTCCAGAAAAATGCATGTCATGATCTTTGACCGCTTGTCTCCTTATATGGTCTTTGCTCCAAGGAAAATGAGAATGACAAGTCCCGTATCAGCTTAATTGTGGATCTCACTGCCACAGGCAAGTCAACGTGTGTACCTGGATCCAGGGAGGGAGAAGGGGCATTAACAGATAGGATTTTCAGGGAATGTCAACCATCCCAGGCTAGGTGCATCCTTCGTTTTGTCACGTCCCTAAGCTACTGCTCCAAGAGGGCTGAAAAGGTGGTCAGGAAAGCTCTGTTACGCAGAAATACAAGACATGAAGCAGGGCCTGAGTCACTAAGGTCGCTTCTTTGTGGCCACCACAACCCAGCCACAGTCTTGTTCCCCATCACCTCATCCATGAAATGTTCCTGAAGGCCTTTGGCCACCATTCAGAAAGTGCACCAAATGCCTAACCCTAAGAACCTAAACACAAACCACCTTACAGGTGCTTAAATTCACACAACAGATGTTTTTCCCTTCAATACAGTCACAAAAGCCAAGGCTCTGAAGACAGCTCAGGAAGAAGGACTCACTGAAAACAGCTCTCAGGACAAATGAGTATGAACATCTAAACAAAAGAGGAAAAAGATATTGATGGGCAAAGAATTACTAAATAGTACATGGTAGAATACGGGATTATCTGGAGAACATATAACAGACAGATCAAAAAAACCTAAATATTTATTATGAAGTTCTTCATATCATATGCAATAATACATGCCATAGTTACAGCAGAATAATGCAGGCAACAGCCATTTGTCAAGATTGCTCTCTGAGTTGGATAAAATAGGATTAGAGGCTTTTATCCACTGAAGACAATGTGCTGTTATGCATACAATCAAAATCACTCAAGAAGGGGAGAGAAATAGCTCAGTAATCATCACAACTGAAGTGAAGCACACCTTATGTCCAGGTTATTCCAGATATTTTCCATTCCCAAGTGATGGGAAAGTAACAGTCTGGGTGTCTGCTGCCTGGGGTGCAGGGTCTGTGCCCGTACCCTTCACCCCAGCGAGGGGAAGCATCACCACAGGCAAGGCAGCCACTCGCCATGACCGGCCACCTGTGGCACAACTACATCAAGGCAAACCAGAGGGCAAACCCGACCCAGCCCTCCATCAGCGTGGTCACCAGGCTGAAATTCTCCTCCAGGTTCTGCATTTCTACACGTGGGTGCAGTTTAGGGCACTGAACACTCCTGTGTTTGGGCAGCCCGACCCCATAGTTAACAGGGAAGAGACTACGCTCTTGTGACCAAGCTGTTGGCCTCCCGAATCGTCGCTTTCTGCCCCTCGTACACAAGCTCGTTTCAGCACAGCACACGGACACGCTCCTGCATTCCCCACGCAGCTTACCATGAATTTACTTAAATGGAAAATCTTGCTGCAGTAAATTAGCCCTTGACATTGACTCACATCTAGCTCATTACACCCTGAGAAGAAATTCTAGAATTGTCAAAACAGAAGCTGCTTTTCACAGGGCAATGGCTCCACATTTCCTCTAACAGAACTGGGCCCTTGTATTAGTTTTATGGCACAGCCAGAAAGTCCCAGCAAAAGGAGTTTTCCATTTGGTTGCTATCATTACTCCCAAATACCAAAGAGGTCCTTTTAGGGTGCAGGGAAGGAGGCTTATGAATAAAATGGTTTCAGGGCTGGGACTTGGCTATCTAGGGACAGCAGTTTCTCCATAACTGCCCCACATCAGGGGCTATTTCATGTCACTGACTGGGGCTGGTGAGAGGGAGGGCACCACAGACCAGGTGTAGTGGTGCCAAGGGAGCATCTCCACTGCCAAGGGGAGCAGAGATATCTGGAGTAACAGAGCAGCACCAATTCACACAGTGTGAGCGGGCCCTCTAAGCTCACTGCTAGCATGCTGACTGCACGTGCACACAGGGATGTGGATATAGGTCATAATATTTAAAATTAAAGGGCTGAGTTCTCTGCTGGCATAACTCCACAGCGAGGACCTGCCTTATTGGCATTTAGCACGGTAGACTTTCCCCTCCGAGTGCTCTTCTCCTATTTATATCTGGCACTTTTACTCACGTAGTTCCCACTGGCACTAGCAGAAATTACCCAGAGCAATCCACCATGAACCGAAGAGAAAGTGGATCCCTAGGAGGATTGTATTTCTTACAGTTTCTCATACATACCGAGGAGAGCATAGCTGATTCACCACAGGAAACCCAGGTGCTGAATTCATCTAACAAGCTGCTTAAAACTTTAAACAGATGTTTCTGTGTCTTTCCTGCTTCTTGAGCAGCCTGTGTGGAAGCACCAGCAGATTTACAGTAGAACAGATGCAGGAACCACACATGCTTTAACAACAAGGCCTGAGTCATTGGAAAAGTGGTTTATGACTACTGTACACGCACGTAATTTGAGCAATGTGCCATAGGGATATAAGATCAGCCTCGCCCATAATGGAAATGGAGATTGGCCTGCCTGGAGCCAGAGCAGAGAGTGGAACCTCACACTGGAAATGAAAATTATACCCACCTTGGTATGTTCCCAGCTACTGCAATGACTCATGAAAATGTAGATTGGGATTCAGGCTGGATCTCATCCAATGCCCAGAGAGGAGTACAAAACAGCTCATTGATTTCAATGGATATGTTATCAGGGTCCTTAACTCTCCAAAGATTATGGAAAGATTGTAGCGGGATAGACCAGTAAACACACTGAGAGCTACTAGAGTCTGGAAAAGCCAATTCTCACTTACACTAAGTCTTTCTTTTAATACTTCCAGAGCAGAGGAAACGTGCCTTAATGGCTACAGTTTTGACAGCAGTGTTGCCAGCCCCCCGAGCCCGCACGCCTGAGACTTGTATGAAAAGCAGAAGCTGGATTTAAACAAACATTCCACAAGTTACTGCATTTTCCTGTTGTTTCTTGATCCTTTAGGATTTACGACTTTTCACAGGAGCTTCTGCTTTCACAGGAAAAGAAAACGCTCAAGTTCTAAAGTGCCCAGATAATTTCAGGAATGGTGCTTTAATGAGAATTAGCAGACACCAGTGACATTGATTAGAATACAAGTGGACATTGATGCGAGAGGCTTCCTAAGAGTGCCTGTTTTGCTCTATATGTTGTAGACATTCAGTCACGGGAGATTTGTCCAGAGACAGACTGCTATGTTAGAGGATATAAACCCTCCTGAGATGATGGTGGCTTCCACGAGTCCAACCATGACCCTGGGACAGGACAGGTGGCTCGCTGGTGGACCAGTGAAGTTGGCCTCCTCCACACAGATGGATAAACCAGTGCTGCAATCAGCCAAAGACTTCAACATTGCAGAGTGGTTCCATTACAGCTGCATCAAAATACATCAGCCATCCACACAGCCCTCAGTGCTAAGGTGGTTTTTAAACACATATTTAAAAAGCTAACATTTGACTTCCCTCTCTCCCTCCCACCTTGTGCTGCCCATGGATCTGTCCCATGTCAATATTTTTAAACTGTTTAATTTCAAGGAAATAAGATGTAGAGACCTAAGTCCCAAAGATATGAAGTTCCTTAAGGTATGAAATCCTAATACATGTTTGTCTGTGTGTCCCAAATTACTGCCTCTGCTGGAAGAAATTGCAATACAATGTTAACCAGAGAATCCTCAAGAAGAGTTTCAACTGTGTCAAGCATATTGCGGCCTGGGAACTACTTTCCTGCTACACAAAAGAGTTGTTTGCTAATGTACTATGGGGTAATACCCAGTTATTAATCCTTTCAACCATAAATTGGATTTTCTAGGTACCATGGACATTGCTGACACTGAAGCCTGGCACTAAAAATGATTGCAAGGAAAATACCAAGCTCACTCCAGTCCAGGAGAACTATATCCTTGCCTCTAAAGGGACATTTCACCTCTCCATGGGAGGGGAGAGCTGCAGAGATTTCTACTAACTGCTGATCTGTTAGGGTTACTATTTCAAAGTTTCTTATGCCAAATATTCCAGGACACTTAAAAAGTCAGGAAGAGATTCATAGTAAGAAGTGGAGACAACTGTTTCAGCTGAGTGCTGATTTTATTTGCAGTCACTGCATTTCACATGTTGCATATCCTGATGAAACGTGTTGTACTACTTCTGAAATATTAAAGATGAAAAGCAGAGCTATAATGCATTAATTATACAGTGTTGCAAGAGCTATCATCCTGCCCATTTTTTTGGCATTCTAATGTATAAATATTATACCAAGGAGCTTTTATGTTAATGGATAATTGCCTGCAGTGCATACTTAACCCCTGTCCACTTCAGTTGGCTTGGTGGTGCTACCTACGCACATCAAACATTGGTTCATCCAAACTGGCAATGAAAAAGGCACGTAGCCAAATTCCTTCACTCCTTCAAAACTCATCTCTACAGGATTTGAAAAGTAATACACATGAGAACCTCATTCCCACGCCATTTGGGCTAATTGGGCCCAGTAAGATCCCCAGTAAGCTTATACCACTTAAATCAGAGGAGGTATTCCAAGTTTTAGCTACTGGGTGATCTGATCCCATAAGAGGCTGTTTACTGAACATAGGCAAATCCCAATTAATTGCTAACAAAACAATTTCCCTTAGTCTAACACCTTAAATCAACCAAATACTAGCCTTCACAGAAAGAAACAGTTGTTTCATGAAGACTGTGAACATCATCTTCTATAAACAGAAGAGCCACACTTGACATGCTGCTAAGGGGAAAAAAAAACCCCAACATCCCTTAAACCTTCAAAAAAGGGACCTCTATCCCTCTAGAGCCTCCTACTTTTGTATCACAGCAAACACGCTACCATTTTGTCCTTCTGTATCATTAATCTCTTGAAACAACTGACTCTACATCCGTCTCACCTTTACTCAACCAACCCATCACACCTCCAAAGCTCTACCTTCCTTCTCACAAAAATCTGATCTCGGGGTTTGACCACCATTTTGGCCTTTGCATATAGGATTGGAGCTTCAAAAACATCACAGAAATGACTAGCAACAGTGCAGCCAGCTTCCTCGCTGGAGGAAATACGAACAACATTTGCAGTTCTGAAGCTTACTGCAAAACAAACATTCAACAACACTTTTCTTCTTGTTGTGACATCTGCTTGGAATCTGTCTCATTGCTTGTTGGTTTTACTCTCCAAATCCGCTAGTCGTTTGTCAGGTACATATATGAGCTTCTCCATACCATATCTATGTACCCACTGAACTGCATATGATAAAGACTATGCTTGATCCTGCTCTCAGAAGCACTGAGCATTCACTTGCTTGTTGCATATCCAGGAATCAGAAGCAATCAGCTCTTCAGATCTATCACGCTCCTCCTTCAGAAATAGCAAGCGATAGAATATAGGTAGCTGGGATGCACACGAGAACTATTCTAATAGCCTGGCATCACTCCTGCTTTGAAGTTGCCTGTAATTACTCTGGACTTCTCTGTTTCAAGATGGAGAAAAGCAAGCAGTCAGATGCTGCACTGGATACACAGGCAGGCTGAAAATGAGAGGCCAGCTCCATGGTTAGCCCATGCCAAATCCTAACTCTTCCCTGGAGGAAGTCAATCTTTCTTTGCTCCCAATGTTCTGTTTGACCTCAATCTGCTAAAACAGTGGGGTAGAACAATAATCTTGAAGGGGCTGTTTTTCCATCATCAGTTATAGAGGGACACTAGGTTATTCCGTACCCAACATAAGACATCTAGATGTCAAAAGAGGCACAACAAGCCCCATTCCAGATGTGTGTGTAGAGACCTACCTGCAGAAACACTCTGCTGCGTGAGCCGCTCTGCATGGGCAGCTCTGCAGCTGGCCCAGCAATGCCCCCCTAAAGTGCCACGCAGGCACAGCGGAGAAAATAAGAGTGGAGAGAGCACAAATCCATGCCAACACTGCCTGGCATGTGCACAGCATCCTTTAAGAGCCTTTCCGCAGATGAAGGCTTTCAATAATGAGGCAACCAGAGCTAAACAAAAGCCAGAGGAGCCTCCTGCTGCTGGGACATTGTGTGCTCACAATAGCTGGCAGGGAGCACCTTTGGGAATGCAACAAGCCCGACTCCGCACCTTTGGGAATGCAACAAGCCCGACTCCGCACCCACTAAGAGAGGCTGTGGCCTCGCAGTGACACGGGCTGACTGAGCAGCATTTTAATGGTTAAGGAAGGTGACGGGTAAGCCTAGAATCAGTCCCAGCTGGAGCGGGGCTGGCAATACAGCAGCCTTGTCATTACCCTGGAGACACTCTGCCCTTGCAAACCTTTCACATGGATACAAGTCTTGCTTTCTGTACTCAACAGGGAGATGATGTTCTTTAAATAAAGAACTGTGTAGCGCACTGCTGATAAAGTGCACTGATGACACATGGTTCACCTTCCTTCCGCTCCGTCTTTGGCAAGAGGTTTCTCAGCAGGGCAGCACTTGGAGCCCGGCTCTGCCGGACCTGCTCCACACGGCGTTCCCAGGAGCTCCCAGAGGGCACAACACGCACCACGCAGCACTGCGAGATCTACATTGCCAGTGTTATCTTTGCACTCTCATGAAGTGCAATTACCTCCTCTTTTTACAGCTCTTTGTGCCCATTTAATCTCTCTCGTTTTGTTTCTGACATCTCCAATAATCCAACCCTGACACTCCTTATAGATACTGCAATTACAATACAGAGCAGCTCTTGACAGCAGCATGAGTTGTATTTTGCTTCCTTTCTACAGCACACAAGCCATCATCCATGGCTCCATGAAATGGCAAAGGAAGGCACAGCTGACAATTTATATAGGTCCCCAACAGGTAGCAACAATGCTATACATCTGTCTTAACAAATTAAATGTCTAGAAACATCCCAGCTAGGATAGCTCTGGTGGAATTTACATGTGTTTGCTTCCATAATAACTCAGCTGTGATTTCCCTTTCTCTCATCACACTTCAGTCAAACTTTGCTATCACCACTCTCCTATCCTATCATCTCATACTGAGCACTGGGCAGCTGGGGCAATAGCACTCAGGTTTGCACTTGCACGCATTGGTATGAGACATGGCACAAGGCACCTGAAGCTGAACATCTCCCCCAGGATAGGTTTGACAGCAGATTTTGCTCTGTCCAGAAGGAGTCATTAAGAAAAGTCTGGTTGCTCCTCAAGATAATTAACCAGCTTGCAGAAACCTTGGACATTCTTCACTATCACTCTCCAAGTATGTAATCAGGGGCTGAAATGCATCTATTCCCTTTTTCTTGGTCAAGAAGCCACAACCTCCAGATACTTATGCAGCACCCAAAGGGGCTATGACTATTTATAAAAATGGAACTATCTCAATAGTAACCCTGAAAAGTTAGTTATTTTAGGGTCTTATCTTTTGCTCACTGTTTGCAGCAAAACCCAAGCTCAAAAAGTACATAACAAGATTCAAATATCAGTCATCAGATATCAGCCAACTTGCAGAATTACTGCAGAAATTGCAGAATTTACTGAATCTTTCCATGGCAGGTTTGACCCATAAGATAATACAGGATTTATGCATTCCATGGCCATTGTTTGTTACTGTCTTAAGTAGCTTCTAATCCGGGAAGCCAAGACTAATAATGAATGGAGAATCACTAATCATCCAAAAGTCATGGTATCTGTTTTTTCACTGGTGGGCATAGCGATGGATTTGTCTACATGTTGTTTAAAAATCAGAATAGGTGCTATTTTTAAGAAGATGTTCAGTGCATACACTGAGGATGGAAAGACTGTGCAAAGCCAGAGGGCATTAAGGAAACCTTTAGTGTGACAACACTGAGATACCAGATCTTATTAATTTTCAGATAAAGATATACTAGGTGGATTCTTTGCCAATATTATGACTGGACTAGTTATATGAGTGCGTAGCTGGCTTTCTTTTCATCCTCATTATAGGTCAGACGAATCCCTTTATTGATGATATAACGTGCATCCCTGTGCTCACAAATTATTAGCTGCGTGCAATGGATTTCTGGTGCTGTAATCACTACACACAAATACCTTCTGTATCATTGCTCTGTAGAAAAGCACACTTTCCAGGGAGATTATGAAGTAATAGACAATATCATTATTCAACTTCTGGAAAGTTATCTACCTGCTTAACCTCTGATCTGGGCTGCCTTTACTGTGGGTTGCACAGATATGCTTAGAAATTTATCCACCTACACTTTGTAAAACACCTTGTTAAGCCATCGTCAATCCCAGTCTGAGGAAAAGCTTCTGACTCCTTCACAGAGAGGACTGTGCCTGGTACCAATTGCTTAATTTAGGAGATCCAGCGTTTTTTATTTATTAAACCAATATTACTCTTCCAAAATGAATTTAATGCAGGTAAAAAGTTTCGAGTCAGCAGCTCTGCAGACTGGATTCCTGTCAAGCCTGATAAAAGCAGCAACACAGCTTTAAGAGCCTTTCTGCAGATGAAGGCTCTTTTTCTACAGATTTGTTCCGTGATTGAAACCGGAGCTCAGCTGAAGGCAGCACGTACCAAAGATCTGAAATTTTATGCTAGGAGGACAAACAATGCGCACAAGATCACAGCATCTTCAGGGCCTTTGTCCCCTGGGGCCACTGAAGAGCTCACCAGGGCACTTCGCAGCTCGGCTAGGTTCTTGTGTCCTACTGACCCAGCAGAGCAGGTATTCCTCATGAACTATCCCTCACCGGTATTCAAGCCCAAGGGCAGAATTAAAGGAAACAAGCAGCCCCTGGGAGTGAAATGATTTCTTCAAAAAATTAATAAAACCGGCTGATAGGAATTACTTTGCACTAGCTCCCCAAAGAGGAGGGTGAAGATCAGCTTTCTAGTCATGACACAAACCTCGCTTTCCATCTTGCTCCAAGCAATTCCACTACAGCCACAAAAGAGAAAAGCAGCTGCTTCTGCATGACATTTTTACAGATCTCCAAGGATGAGAGCTGCAACTGCCAGTGTCAGCATGGACAGTGTAGTTTACTGTGATGCAGGACCCAGCCCCTCTTGTTTATCCTGCTCTATAAAACCATCTCGCAAAGGTTGTTATTCGCCGTGCTCGTATTTGCAGCAGGGCTATTTTGCTTCAGTGCTTTCCGTTGCGAACAATAAGCACTGAGGCCTGAAATGCTTCAGATTCAGAGCCCTCAGATATTCCCAGGTAGAGCAGCTGGACAGCCAGCAACAGCAAATGCCTCTCAATCAGAAGAGAAATGCTTCTGCTGCATTATGCACGATTACACGCTCAAATGCTGTATATAACTGTGAGGCTCCAGTTTGGAGACTATCACAACTGCGTGCGACAGGCTTGCTCAGCCACTCAGCCTTCTGCTCTCGGGCATGGGAGTGCAGGAGGAACAGCTTTGCCCTGCCCCTTGGCTCTAGAAATAGCCAGTGTTCTAGTCAGCCGTGGCTAGAGGGATGAGCCTGACCCTGCATTAGTGAGATGAAACCCATCAATTCACCTCTGAGATAGCAAAGTGAATCTGAATGACGACCATACCGACCCAAAAGGGCCTGCCATGCAAAATACACTTGGGAATCTGTGAAAAACGAGCTGCCTACTTACTGCAAGAGTTTATCTCAGAAAAAATTCTCCCCTTCCTGGATCAGAATTGTCTGGCGCTGTCACCTCTACAGCTACCTAGTGCCTGGGACACCAGCTATGATATCCACACTGCGAGTTTCAGAATGATGGGAGTCTCCTCTGTGCAAAGGTGGCTCAGATAACAAAGACCTCAATCACTTCGCTGCTGTAGGATCTTGGTGCTGAGCTCTGGGTTGGGCTGTGAAGCTTGCACATACCAGCTCACGGAGCCCCTTGCTGGCCAAGGCTGCATGATAGGGTCAGAGATGGACAACAAGACAAGTGGAGCAAAAATCTAGCCATCTGTGAGTGTTCAGGGGGACTTGACTTACAGCAAGCATCTCGAGTCAGCGGGCAACCCACTGAAGGGCTGAACATGTGGTCACAGCCAGGAAGGGGAAGGCGAGCTAGGTGGAAACATCAGCTCTGGGGTACTGTTCACAGAGCCTGCTCTGGCTGTTACTTTACAAGATTAATAGAACAGATTTAGCAGAGCTCATAAGCACATGTTTTACTCTATATTAGCCCAACAGAAGGACTACAGCATGTGTGCTTACCTCTAAGCCCTCAGCTAAACCCTGTGGACCATCTTACAAGAGCAAGAAATTCCACAGCACACATGTCCTTCCCTATCATTGCTCTCAGCAGGAAAAAGTCATCCACAAAGGAATATAAAAATGGGTCAATTTTTTTGCTACATATGGATGAGGAGTTGGTGCAATTAACCCTGTTCTGGAAACCTAGGGTTTTCTACAGTGAGGAAAGTAATATTTGCTTCTAATTTTAAGATGTTCAGTGATGCATTTAGGACAGTGTTATGTACCTAGTGATACACACTCACAATGTTTGTCTGACAAAGGAAGACATCAATAATTGCTGAGCATAAGCATGAATAGTCTCTTGAAAGGAACTAAGAGACCTTGATAACACTGAGAAAAATAAAGTGTGACTTGTAAAGACAGCAACCTGACAGCTTTGCCATCCAAAAGCATCTCTCAGACTTTTAATTGCACAGATTGCTCCTGATTACACCCAGTAATACTAAGAAGTAGGTTACACTGCAGTTGAAAGAGGTGACAAAAATGGAAGGAATTCAGACTATGGTGTCTTTGATCTTAGCTTTGGTTCACCGAGCCTCTCATTTCTCAAAGAGAAACTCAAAACAAATGCCTCCTTATTTGGTGACACCACCACTGACAACTACTCAAAGTACTCAGGTCCCTGTCTCAGGCCTCCCTGCTGCTCTGCTTGTACATTAAGACAGCGGTGTCTACGGAAACCAGAACAAATTTCTGAGAATTGGGGCTGCTAAGACATAAGAAGCAATTTTTGTCTTTGTGTTCGCTTTTAGCCAGCATAATTCACAAATCCCTGGTCTTGGACATAAAAGGACAATAGGCAGCAGAAACAACACTGTTGGGGATCTAAATCAAGGTCATGAAAGCCAGAAACAAGCCAGAGTTATGACATTAAATCCTGCTTGAACTGCAGATCAGGATATTGGATTTGCCTCAGAGTGTCCGAAATGGCTTGTACTGCTCTCATTCTGTATTTGACAGTCCCCTTCTCCTCCCAACATTTGCTGGGACTCAATTCAAAAAGCTGGCCTATTTTTCATGAGGTCTCACATGTGTTCCCTGGAAACTCCAAGGGAAGTTGTTTCCAGTTGTTTCACAAACTGGAAAACTAAGGAACACAATATAGTAAAGAACACAATATAGTAAAACCAAGCTGGTTGAACAGAGGTGCAGGTATAGCTACAAGGTTGACATCTCTCTTTGAGGGCTGGCGAGTCACAACAAAAAGAACACAAAACAAAAAACCCTACACACTAGAAGCTGAGAAAGAATCCAGTCTTCATGTTTCCAGATTGAGGGAAAGTCAGTCACCAATGGGCAATGGCCAGGTTGGAGGACAAGGGCACACCTTTTTGTGTGCATTTAAGCAAAGATGATTATTTACCATAAGGACTAGGCCATTTCTGTAAATATTCCTAAAAAGAAGTGAAAAGAGGTGTTTGGCATCCCTTTTGTAATCATTGAAGTCTCATCCAGGGTAAGAAACAGCCTGAGGAACCCTCAGCAGAAGAGCACAGTGGGCGCGCTTGGGTGTATCCAGTTCTGCAGGACACAACTTGAGCATCTCAGACAAACGTGTCTACAAATTATGTTCAAGGAACTGGAGGGGAATGGGACCACACAAGTGGACATATATTCAGAAGTAGATATTTTACTCTAATCACTAGTGCTCCCCACAAATGATACCAGGCTTGCATAGAGTCTTGTGTAGCACTACTGGGGCAACAATCTATCCTGACTAGCTACAACTCCAGCAAACACTCTTTTTGTCTCCTCTGCCCATTCAACAGGCAGAGAATGGCATTTGTAGACCCTGAGCTGACAGATCTTGTATTATTAACACGCAAGAAGGTCTGATTCCTATTTCAAATATAAGCTCAAGTATGTTGTCAATTCCTTCTTGTTTTATTTCCATATTAGTCTTACAGAAATGTTCAAATAATCAAAATCAGCTTCACACAATAATTCCTTGACTCTCAGATTTCACACTGTACCTCAAAGGATTAATTTGCTAAATAGAGATCTCCTCCTTTAAAGGCAGAGTAGGGCATCCCCAGGTGAGCAATCCCAAAGAGAGACAGAGATAAGGAAGTTGAACAGTAGCAGTAGGCAAGAGCACAAAGTCCCCTGAAAGATTTAGTAAATATCAGACTATTTTTGACACTTCTGGGTCTAAATCCCTGCTGGGATTCAGCCTTGCATAGGATCCATTCCTTTAGGAAGTATCACTGGAGGATGCTCTAGGGATGGATGGATCAGCAGAAAATCTCAGGGTCAGAGAGAGAACACATACATGCATGTGTAAGGGGTCAGGAGCTGCCTGGGATAAAACAGGAAATTAGAACTGTTGAATATGAAATTATATCCAATGTCCTGTGCAGTTCCAGGTTTACTGAGTTAAAGGCAATGAATATATAAGAAATTCAAAACCAAGTAAATCTCTTGGATGAGACAAAATTCATTCTAGGGTGTTACAGCAGATTTGAGGAAGGAAATGTGTGTGCCAACAGCAATTACTATGGAGAACTCGCTGAGCACAAGTCTAGAAGACTGGAAAATTGGAAAATAACAAACCAAATGTGGTATCAATATGCAAAAAATGAGAGCAAGACCAGCACAGGAAATTACAGGGCTATCAGCTTAATATTCATTACATATAGGAAAATGCAAGGTCCCCATTGTATACAAGAGTGTAATTAAATCAAGGGGTTCTGCTGAAATCAACTGCTTGTGATGTTTATGAATTAGCAGCAGATTCTGAAATGCAGCCACAGCCTTAGTATTCAGCTGGGGGCCTGGCGTTATTTGTTAAAAAATCTATAAACCCAGCCCTGGTGAGAAGTTTTCTCCTAGATGGTGTAAATTTAAATCTCTTGCTCAGAGTTTTTTTGCTTTTCATGTGATTCAGTGCTGAGGAGGATTAGCATGAACAGGCTGAAGACAGCATCTGGGGGAAACCGTTATGGGCTGATTTACTGATTAGTGCTTATTTGTTTGCCATTTAGAGCAACAGCAGTGAAGCATGTCTCACGCCTGCTTCTGCTCCCGCTTTCTCCACGGCAGTAACATCTGCAGTTCATAGCATCACAGAATGCTTACGGTTGGAAGGGACTTCAGAGGTCATCTAGTCCAACCCCCTGCACACGCAGGGTCACCCAGAGCACGGGGCACAGGGCTGCATCCAAGCGGGTTTTAAACATCTCCAGAGGAAGAGGCTCCACAACCTCCCTGGGCAGCCTATTCCAGGGCTCTGTCACCCTCACTGTTAGGAAATGTTTCCTTAAGTTCCTGTGGAACTTTTGGTGTCTCGGTTTGTGGCCATTTTCTCTAGTCCTTTGCTGTCCACCACTGAAAAGAGGCTGGTCCCCTCCTCCTCACTGCCTCCCTTGAGGTATTTATAGACACTGATCAGGTCCCCCCTCAGCCTTCTCTTCTCCAGGCTGAACTGGCCCAGCTCCCTCAGCCTTTGCTCCTAGGGCAGATGTTCCAGGCCCCTGACCATCTTCATAGCCCTGCGCTGGACTCTCTCCAGCCTGAATCTGCCTGATTTCTTGTGCACAGGGATGCACTGTTGCTGGGCATGGAGGAAATGCCGCTTGAAAACTAACCAGCTCTCCTGGGCCCCTCTTCCTTCCAGCGCCCTAGCCCATGGGATCTTCCCTAGCAGGTCTCTGAAGAGGCTAAAGTTGGCCCTCCTGAAGTCCAGSGTGGCAAGGCTACTTTCTGCCCTGCCTCCTCCTCGTTGGATCCTGAACCAATCTGTGATCACTGCAGCCAAGGCTGCCCCCCACCTTCACATCTTCAACCAGGCCCTCTCTGTTTGACAGTACGAGGTCCAGCAGCCCACCTCTCCTCGTTAGCTCCTCCACAACCTGCATCAAAAAGTTGTCATTGACACACTGTAGAAACTTCCAAGACCATTTGTGCCTCTCTGTGCTGTCTTTTCAGCTGATGTCAGGATAGTTAAAAACCCCCATGAGAACCAGGGCCTGTGACTGTGAGGCAACTTCCAGCTGCCTGTAGAAGGCCTCATCAGCCACCTCCTCCTGGTCAGGTGGCCTGTAGCAGACACCCACCACAGTGTCTCCCAGGTTGGCCTGACCTTTAACCCTTACCCACAAGCTCTCCACCCTCTCATCATCCACTCCCAGGTTGAGCTCCATGCATTCCAGTTGCTCTCTCACATACAGAGCAACTCCACCACCTCGCCTTCCCAGCCTGTCCTTCCTAAAGAGCACATAGCCCTCCATGACAGAGCTCCAGTCGTTTGAGCTATCCCACCACGTTTCTGTGATTCCTATGAGATCGTGGTGCTGGGACCACACACAGATCTTCAGTTCGTCCTGCTTGTTCCCCATGCTTCGCACATTGGTGTATAGGCATTTCGGAGAGGCAAACGAGCCTGCATGTTTCTCAGGAGGGGTGAAAGAGGATCCTCTATAATCATGTTCTAGCTATACTTCTGCACCACCATATGCCTGTTGGACACACACTGACTTTGGTTGTGTGGAATCAACATGTTTCCTCTCAATGCTGCTGGAAGTAACACCAGTCATTTGGTACCTCTCAAAGGGTCTTCTGTAGTGCCTACGAAGTCATCGTCTTCCACACCTTTCACTAAATTCCTACCACATGGCTTGCAGAACAGCATTGGTTTTACCTTCAAGACATTGCTAAGCCCCTCAACCAGAGGCACGAGCATCACAAGTGACTGCAAGCAGAACATCCATGTGGCCACCTCCTGCTTACAACAGGTACATGAAACCCATTCTAAGGGCCAAAAGCCTTATCCGCTCGCAGCCTTACAGAGCTGCTGCTCTGTGCCAGTGTGGAAATGGAAAATGGGCCCAGGCACAACCAGGCCCCATGGATGCAACAGTGTTTTCCACAGGCTCAGGAAGCTACATTTGAAGCTTACCCTAGGTCAGAAATGGGTAAACAGCAGCTACTGGATATAGCTAAGTATCCAAGAGCGATCTGCTGGCTGTCAGTGACTCGTAACTGTCCTCCAGGAAGGAGAGGAGCTCTCCGCAATCACAGTTTCTCTCATGCAGAAGGACAAGCAAGGGCACCTTGCACCGACCAGTCTCACTGATGAATCAACCACTCTGGTGGTCAGTCCCATCCAAATCTAAGAGGATTTAGAGCTAGACCTCTGCTGCTGGGCAAGGACCTTCACTATACTCTGAATGAGCATCCCAAGTCCTGCAGGAAGTACTAAGCAGGTCAGAGACACAGCTCAGGATTCAGGCTCAACATTATTAGCTCAGGCCAAGTGCTCCAAGTGATATATATTAATCCTTATCTGCTTCTCCTCTGCAAGGAGCATGGAGAAAGGTTAATAAATACTGCAGAAGCTTCTGCAGTGGACATCACTTTTAAAAAAGCATTCCACAATATTTTATTACCCTTAAACTCCAGGAAAAATTATGAATGAGCATAAAGGACTTATTTTAGCATGCAGGCAGGCACAATTACAAATCAGGGATTTCAAATACAGGAAGTGGTGCCAGAAAGAAATTGAGTCTCTTCACTTTTGGCTTTCATAAACAGTTTCTTATATCAAGAAAATGCATGGAGAAATCACACAGATCTTGGTGTTTAATTCAAAAGAAGGATCTTTGGGGAAATACCCTATTTGAATCACTATATTTACACTATCGACATTGCATAAAAAGCTTGGCACTTACTTAGAACAGGTTAAAATGAAAACCCAACAACAAACCAAACCTGAAAGCATCTTAAGATTAAATCCCACTTCCAAACTCCATTTTGAGATTTAACTCCATCCCTGACTTTCCCCCCAAACCTGACACTACGCAGGAGAAAAATATAAATATGTATTAAAAAGTCAACTCTACAATCCCTTGCTTGTGTGAAGGGAATACATAGCACTGCCAACATGGCCTTTCTACACATAGGTCAGGATTCTCCATCAGATGTCAGAAGAAAAATCGTCACCCTCTTCACTTGAGGACATGCCAATACAGCCAGCACACAGAGTTACTGCAGGATCCAAGTTCTACTCGGGGTCAACCTGCAGATGCACACCTGTGTTTCCTCTGCTTCCCACTCCTTGGCCATACGCAGCAGTGAGCTATTCTCTGCAGGACTGTCTGAGCTTCCCCCTCACTCCAGAGGGGGACACCACATGCAGGAGCTTGCATGGCTTGATCTTCTCAGCGTTCTGATGTAACATGCATAGGGTCTGGAAAACAAGCATTTGCTCCAAGGGAAGAACTTGCTTCTAAATCCCCCATTGTTTCCTCTTCCCTAGGGTATCTGGAATCTAATTGAGGCATTGTTCTTATTCAGACTTTCTGAAGCAAGTAAATACGCCAGCAGCGATACCCCAGCGTGCTTTTTTCACCTCCTTACCTCTGCTGTCTACTAGTGCTCTTGCAAAATGCAAAAGGCAAAATCTTTTTAGCATGAAACCCCCTCCTCCTCCATAAGGATCATGAATTGGATCAGGAGAGATGCTGAGGTTGGATTATTTTCCGCTGGTGAATTGTGAGTCCCTTCCACACATACATCTTCCCCTTCAGTAAATACTGTCTAGGAAGACATAATTATTATTGCAGGCTTACTAGCTATGTATTGCAGACACACTGGCCAGAGTCTGCTGTTGCCGAGTGGTGCTCGACCACTTTACAAGCAGTCACAGACAAAGGTATTTGCTGGCAGCAGACAGAGCAAAGCCTGGCCTCAAAGTCTCATGAGGCCAGACTTTCCAGTCACGGAAAAGAGGATGACAATTGCCTTACTGATGCATATATGGCACTGACTCAAGGGTACTCAAAGAGCACAAATAATCTGCTTAATCCATCTACTAGCTCCTTCTTTCAGTGGGACTAAAATGCCACCAGGAGGCTGATGAAGCTGCTGCTCACTAGCAGAGCTGTGAGCAAAGGTCCTTCAGCTAGCAGGCTCTGGACTGGTCAATCCAGTACCGTCTCGGTGGCACAAGCACACCCAGATCTGGAGCATCATACCACTCCATGGCATTAGATTCATGCCCTCTGTACAAAACATTTGCCTGCAGGACAGAAGCCCAGACATGTATCTTAACAATATTTTAAGATCTAGGGAACATGATGCTTCAGGAACATCTTTTCTGCTATGCTGACTTTTGCACTTCAGGATCTGGCCAGAAGCAGAAGAAAAGAGGTCTCTGAAGAGCAGCAATAAGGAGAAAGTGATAGAACTTGGGCTTAAGTCTCAGGCCTTTTGCATTTTGACTCTGCTTTTAGAGGAACAAATCCCTTCAAATGGACAATTCCCTCCTGCCTCATGTATATTTTGCGCATCATAGCTCAAAATGTGAATAGCTATGACATGTGAATCAGATGAATACTCTGAAAAAGATGCGTGATATATATACATATATATATTTTAACATTACAGGTAAAGTCCAGGGGATGAGAAACACTGAAAGTCAAGTCTCCATCTGCTGCTCTGGCATCATTTTCTGTGAACATTGGCTTGCTTCCACCTTGCCTATACAGAGAAGCTAAGCTCTAACACAACAGACCTGAAAGAAGAATGAAGTAGGAGAGCTTTGTGCTGAGATACCTGGAAATTTAAATAAAGCACTGGGGTGGGAGGCAGAAAACCATGGCTTTCTAAAAAAAGATCTGAGATCCAAGCTGAATCTCTCCATCCTACTCACTTTTATCAATATTAATAGGTCAGACTACTTGTGAAGCAAGTCCTTCAGAGACTTACATGGATTTTGCAGACTGCCAGCCAGTAGACAGAGACAAAAAGGAGGCACAATCTTGCTGATGCCCAAGCCAAAGAGGGGTAGGTAGAGCAGTTTCAGTATGGTCTCATCACAGAGGTCAATAAAATGGACTATAGTCAGAATAAGTCAGCGAAATGACCAAGCTCACAGTTACTTCTCAGAAACAGAGCACCTCTAAGAGGTTCTGCCCTGTTCCAGACCTTTCATCCCCACATGTCTCAATTTAGGTAGAGACCAAGCTGTACCATGACAGCTTGCATGGTGCTGCTAGACCTCAGTTAGTTAAAATTCACCTGAGGAGGAGAAAATGATACATCCTCAAGGTGCCAAATTAGAACTGTGGCTTCACAGAACAACGGCTTAAAAATAGTAAGATCCATTTCCTGCAAAAATCCTGTGGCCCAAATATTTGAAACCAATTAGTAGACTGAATCACAGGGGGGAAAAAATGCTGTTTTCCTGTTACTCATGAGAAGATGCAGGCAGATATTACTTTTCTAGCAAGTTTTCTTTGGCATCGCTGATCAAGAAAATCTTCTCAGTACTGTTTAACCTTTCCTTCACAGCACTTCCTATTCCAACAAAGCACAAGAAGGCAAAGCACAAAATTCAATCAGTCATTAGCCAGCCCTTTTATAACACCAATGGTTTTCTCCTATGGTTTGTAAGACCACACAGGAGGCCACCTAAAACATTTTGCTTTAAGAAAAGCTTCTCCATCCAAAGGAGCTTGGAAGCAGAGGCTCGCCCTTTAAATTCATTCAAAAAATTAGCCAAAAAGCTGTCCCTTACCCCAAAGCAATGCTTATGCACGCACCAACGCTGCCATGTAGGTTCCAGGGTTCAGCGTGGAGACGAGGGGCAAAAGTCACCCCTATACATACAACCCACATGCAGCTTATGTAGATGTGGTATTTGGAGGGCTCAAATGGGATCTGCCTGGATAAAGGCTTAGCCTTAGCTTGAAGTCTAGTATTAGCATAGCAGTAACAGAAGACAGAAGACAAATGCTTCTCACTTGAGAAGCAAAAGTCATCCCAAGATGAAGTCCACAGCCTAAAGCAGTTACCAACCAGAGGCTCCATGGCACAGAGTTCAGCACCCTTTCTTGAAGGGCTCAGCACATGCTGCAACAGCACATGGGCAAAAAAGCTTTCTCCCACCTAAGCTTCTGAACCAAGGTCTGATGCCCACATAGTTGTAACAGTGATGGATCCTGAAGGAGCTCTGGATGAGCTGGTTACCTATGAGGTTTGGGGAGAAACATGACCACAGTGAAACCATGCTATGGACCTCCCCAAGCACTGGTGGAAGCAGCAGTGATGGTACAAAGTTCTCACATCCCAGACAGCCCACAGAGCAACTGGGAGCATATGAAAAGGTCAGAGAAAGGCAAGAAGGGTTGGGGGCCTCTTCCAAATAAACAGAAAACTGAAGAGCAGCAGTGAACAAAAGGACAAAGCACGCTTGTGTCACTGAGGCCTCTGGTCTCAAAACTACGTTTTCTTTTAGCTGTGAGTTTGGGTTGAAACCAGGAGCTAGTGCCCACCCAACAAGCCAGCAAACGCCACAGGCTCCAGCTCCCTGCAGAGACGAGCAGGACCAGATACAGAGTCCCACAAAATACCACAACGGACTGCAGGACTGTTCAGCAGAAAAGGCACTGTTATTTTATTACCAAATTATCTTTAAAAAAAAAATCCATTTTGCTTTCCACATCAGAGCTCATAATCTCTATGTAAAAGTGCAAACTGATGAAAAAAGATACTTAAAAAGCACATTCTAAAATTTAAAACACTGCTACACTGATTCTTTTGGCTAGTGAAGAACTTGGGCTTTTTTTGTGCATGCCTTGTGAAGCACTCCAAGGTCTCATTTGCAAACTACTGCCACTAAGGGTTTTTTTTTTTTTTTTTTTTTTTTTTTTTGAGGCCGCTCACTTATTCTTTGGGGATTTTGTATTCTTCTAAATTTTAGAAATGGCCACTAAAGTGGAGATGAACATTATAAAATACATTCCAATCGCGTTCACAATTTAGACTAATTCACTGGGAGCCATACAATATGCTATTTACAAGGTACTTTCATCAGCTGGTATCTGGCATTAAGTATTTTGAATCAATCTACCATCATTTTCATCTCTTATTTTTCATACACGGGAAATTATTGATCGAAGCTTTTCAGTCTCATTTAATATACTGGAACAGGCTTTAAATTTTCCCATGTGAACCTCAGTGGAGGTTTGCAACTCAGCCTTGTTTAATGCAATACAAATGAGTTTCCCCAAGGAGGGCACAGTATCATACATGGCATGACAACCGCTTCACAAGTTGAGGCTGAGAGATGAAAACTTGCTAGAAACCTCAAGGGAGCCCATGTGGCCTTGAGTTTTAGTCATTAGGCAAGGTCAGTGACCTAGAGGGAAAAAGAGGGGTTCAAAGACCATTAGAGCCTCCCGAAGTCATACCTGGGACAGATGTGGGGAATGCAGTTTTCCCTGTTCCCATCAAGTTCACATGCAGCTTTGGGATCACACTCAGCTTTGCGTTCAGTCCCCGTTGTGAGGGGTGTGTTAAAAACCCTGTTAGATTTGTTTGTGTTGAGGACAGAGCTTGGCTGAGTTTTCATGGAATTTTTTTTTTTCAACTAAATAAGCAAAACATTACTGGATAAGATACTCAGCCAGCTTCAGTAAATAAATATGACAGCAAAACAGCCAGCTAGACAAACAGAATATATCACCTGGCAAGGAGCACTAATGATTCTGTAATGACTCCAGTAGCTTTCAGCATGCTCCGTACTACTGTGAAGATAAATGTGCGAAAGGCTAAGTCCAGTTTACAATACAGGGCAAGCTCATGTTACTTGAGTTGAAGTCCATGAGTAACACAGCACAGGATACACCCCTCTTTCAAACTTAGCAAGTTCAGCGCAGAACCAAGTGATGAGCACTGGCATGGGAGCACTGCTAAGTGCATCCTGTATAGGCAAAGCTTTGAGACTTCCTGATTGACACCCCAAAGCTTTGGATGGGAAATATTAACCAAGAAGGACCAGAAGAATGGGTTCTGTGGGAACACAGAAGCTTTTTTTCAAGAAGAAACAGAAGACAAACATTGTCCCAACCAAAGCCGAGCCCAGGATAAGAGCTCCCCGAGTGGTTTCAAGTATGTTGCATTATACACAAAACGAGAGAGAGCAGGGATGCGCCTCAAGTCTGAACGCCTATCAGTCCATTTCACAGCCTAATTTGTGTGCAGGTTGCTGCTTTCAGTACATTTCTCTACTAACAGAGAATAATCATAGGATAAGTAGAGCAAGATAAGTACATATGCTACCATTGTTTTCTTGCAGCATAATAGCATCATCAATGAAGCCTGAATGCAACCCAATTAGCATACAGTAATTAGAATTGCTGCTGCTTTTTTATTTACTTCTGCACGCCCTGATGAGGTAACTAGCTGCAGTACACGAGGCTGGAAGCCTGCAGATACAGCATATATTATATATACACACACAGGTGAGAAGCATGTATCTTACTCATTTAAAGAATTGAGGAGACATCAAATCACTTTAGGCTGCTGAGATCACAGGTCTGGCCTGATTTGAGAAAGCCTCCAGGCTACTCAAGAAGAGCAAACACACACATGCTAAGTTCCCAAGAGATTATAGGCAAGCCCATAAGACTTGCCACCTTTAAGCTCAAATGGAAGCTTGAACAAAAATCTGAATTTCTGAACAGATTAGTTTTGCCTGGAACTTCTAACGCCTCATCTGTTTACTCCAGTTTAGAGCTTTTACAGGCCTTAATAACTGCAAGCACTTTAGCTGAAGAAACCCCATATAATCATCCTGCTTTGTTGCATAGTTGCCCTTTCAAAGAGCAGATGGCAGATATTTGGAGACAGTTCTTTCAGAGAAGCAGTAACCAGGCAGTTGTTGAAGTGCGGATCGCCTGTGGACTATTTATAACCCTTCCACCACTGAAGAGTCTCTTAATGCTTCTCCAAACTTAAATGGCTAACTTTTATGGCCCATTTATGGTGCATTTCAACAAAGCAGTTAAACACGTTCCAGGCCTGGTATCTATATGTAAATAAAGGAAGTTGTCCTTGGCAGACACCCAGCCTCCATGTGCAGTGTTCCCCACACAGGCAGCTGTGTGTGTTGCCCCTGTGCAGCTCGGGCCTGGACTTGGGCACCGGGAGGCAGAGTTCCCCAGGAGCTCTGCACGAGCCTCACCCTGAAGCAGTCCTTGCCCCGTTGAAGCCTTGCTTGCAGCACCCCCAAACTCAGAGCCTCCCTGCAAAGTGCATCATCGCAGCCTCATCAGCTGGAGGGACACTCCGTGGCTTCCCTGCTGCTCTAACTCACCAAACCCTCACCTCATACCCACCCCGTGCAAAGAGGGTCACAGTTGCCAAGCACTGTTTAACTAAGAATTAAATCAAAACTAAGAAAGTACTCAGATTATAGAAGTGCAGTGGCACAAAACAGCCTTTTTATTAATTTATTCTATTCACACATCCCCCCAGCAGAAGGTAATTGTATAACCAGGGGTGAAGGGCATGGGATTTTTATGGTAGGATAAAAACCACATGACAAGAAAGAACATATAAGGAAAAGCATGACACAAGATACCAGCTATTTACAAGCTTTATAAGGACTATCTTCACATTTGTTAGTAGTGGGAACCTCCTAGTGCTACCTAGTCTGAAGGACAGAAAAGCATCTTCCATTTAAAGAAATGGGCTGTGAACATGCTGTCAATGGCTGTGATTCTTTTTATTGATTTACAGTGTGTAAACCATAAATCATTCCAACTTTTACTGAGCCTGTAACTATGCATCACGGTGTCAGAGAAAACTCCTCAAGTTATAAGGGGAATGTGCAAGAAATGAGGCTGACTTCTCTTTTATCGACTTCCCTAGATGAACAGCAGCGTCCAGAACCAGATTTAACAAACCCAGCGGGGTGGATACATATAGACAAAGCACTTAATTTGAACAGCTGCCCACATCTACTGTGCTTTCTCTCTTCCAGGATTTATCTTGGGCTGAGATGACAGATGCAAACCATTCTTTCATTGGCAACAGCAGAGCTGGCTTGCTTCACACACTAGAGATCACAGCACAGAAAGCAGCCCCCTGTGTGGGTCATCTGTCTGCAGAAACCCCTCTGAAGCCACCGAGGCAACAGTACCCAGCAAGTTCAGAGCGCAGTTCCATAGGCCACAGCAGAAGCAAACATTTGGCCTAAAGATAAACCTGCCTAAACCTGCAGCACCTCTAGCCACTCAGAGCATTAAAATAAAAATAATAATAAAATCTTGTTTTATAACCATTTTAGAAGAAGCACCTCTGCTGCTGAATTTAAAGACAACTCTCCAGACAGCTTTGGTTTGGACAAGGATTTTGCCTGTGCCTGGCTCTGCAGAAGTCCTACATAAACACAGCTCATTTGGCCTATCTGCAGAGTTCAGGGGTCTATTTTTTCCTAAAATTCTAATGGGGCAGAGCGATACTCAGCTAATGCAACCTACCAAACCCACTGGTTTCTACAGAGCTCCCTCTAGCTTCATTGCCAGCAAAGTCACTAGGAACTTCTTCCCAATGATCATGGCAATAAGCAGAGTAGCCTTTGCGAGGACTTCATGTCATCTACACGGGAGCTTGCAGAGCACCATCTACCAGCACATGGCAATGAAGAACTACTCCTCCCTGGCAGGTCCTACAGAGCTTGAGTTGTTTCATGTTTTACGTAACCGATCCCCCTTTTAAGGCACTTCTGTGTTTGCATGGCTAACTTAAGCCCTAAGGCAAAAGTCCATTCTTCAGCAAGCCAGATACACACCTCCTCCAGCCTAGCCTGCTATTGTGAGTCTGAGCTCTGGCGAGGCGCACACTTAAAGATAGACGTAAGTTCAAGGATGCAGTTTAGTGCTGGGCAGGGTACAGATCACTTGCTGCCTGCATGGAATGCTTCCAGCATCAAGGCCTATCTGCTTTAAGTTTTTCCATTTAAACATCCCTATCAGATTATGCTGCAGGGTACTCCATAGATTAGCGCTCTGCTTGTTTGAGGTAACTGGTTAATTTGGCCTTTTACTTGCTCAGGGCTTATCACTGAAGGGGCAAAAATTAATTTCCTATAAACACAGGCATATTTTTTTCACTACCTTGGCAAATGCAGTTGTAAGAAGCCATTACAGGAGCTGATCTTTATGAGGCGTGACTTCAGCTTGTCCCAATGGGAGATATTTTATGAGGCATTTACATAAACATATACAAATCATAATAGCCGGCTGCTCTCTTCCTGCACCCAGGGGCTCTAGCTAATTTATCTAATTCTAGAGCTACACAATCATCTGCCCCATCCCTCCACAGAAGGAAATACGATGGGGTTGTGTGGCAGGGACAGAAGAACCAAAGTTACAACTTTACTATATCCTCCATTCCAAAATAGGAGACTTTGTGCAGCTGTCTCAACATACAGTAAACTGAGGCATACATAGATAAATAACTTATCGGCCTCTATGTGGTACCTCTGTGTGGTGGGATACTCACTGTTCATAGGTAAGCCACAGTGTTCTCTCCAAAAATCATTAAGGGATGGTTTAAATTACTGGCCCATGAACTGGAACTCTACTTTAAAACCTTAACATTGTGAGCATATTTTGGACATAGCACAGTGTAAACTTGATAACCAGGAAATATTATCACCATACCAAAATTTAGAAAATGAGAAAAACTGCACAGTCTGTCATTACATTATGGCAATGTGCATCTTCTTGAAAGACCCAGGTGGGGCAGGACTTATTTTCAAATTTCTGTAGCTGGAGATGAGCACCTTTGCCTCCCAGACCAGCACAGATGTTTATTTAGCTGCACTAACCACCCTGGCCAAGGGTACTCCTGGTGCCAGAAGCAGGACTTGAATCCCTGACTTTGGCCTTGCTGCAGCTCCCACTGCCTTTAGATCCCCCACTTCATCTCCCTTTGAATCCCTTCTCCGTCCCCTGACATCAGCCAGTTGACCAAATCTGCATTTAATACTTTTATGTCCTTTCAAAACATCCAATAATCCTGGGTAATATGTTTTAAGCATAAACACAGTCACTGCCAAGATCCAACCTGCAAACAACAAGCAGGATCTCCATTCCAGGCAGGGTCCAGGTTGTTTTGCAGTCCCTCCAGCTAGAGCTGCTCTCACTGGGCAATATCCATCCTCTCTACCCCTCCACCGGTACATTAAAAAACCCACCCACCACACACACACAAAAAACCAACCCAAACCAACCAACCAAGGCCCCACGCACCACAGACTTCTAGGAAGGAGGAGAGAAAACTGCCAATTCAGCAGGAAGACAGAGCCCTTTGGGAAAGGTGTTCCTGCAGCCTGCTTGTCAGGCCGGATTCAGCAGCTGATTGAGCCAAATTAAGTTCTCTGCCTCTTGTTTAGTTCTTTAAATGACAAAGGGCCCCTTTGTACTTCCCAGTCAGGCTTGTTAAGCTTCTGTCTTGCAATGATTCGTATTGATTTGACAGGCTTCCTCAGGCTTGCAGAGCAGCCTTACCCTGGCCACAGAGTTATTTAATTTGTACAAGAAAGAGTCAAGGAATGTCTGGAAACATGAGAAATTCATATCAAAGAAGGATCCAAATGCAAGTTAGTACAAAAAGACTGCGATACTCCCCAGCTTTTTAACATGGAAGACCACTATGTGCAGTTACTTTAGCAAACACTAAATCCTACAGAAAACCATCTTCCCTTAGATAATTTTCCCCTTGAAATCAGAGCAACCCACCTTGTACCTAGATGTCCTATACATGGACCTCCCCAGGGAAGGGTCCTCCCTTCCCACTGTCACCAGTAACTTAACTACAGCAGCCAGATGCTTCACGTCTCCAATTTCAGAGAAACTAGCACATTTCTGACAGTCTTGGGCTTTATCAGAGTCAGCCAGGATGGGCTTGGAAATTACAGGGGTTGACTGAGGAGCATAAGGGGGTTGTTACCCCTTCTGCATGTGCAACACGTGCTTGTGGCCATAGAGGACTGTGCAGCCCCTTCTCTTCCCTTCGTACTGCAGTGACCCCCAACCTGTTTTACCCAGGTTAATTAACACGGAACATTAAAATGGCTTCTTAGCAAGTAGTTAGGAAATAACAGTTACAGTCTAGTCAAGAAACTGCTTTCAATAAGAGGCAGGAAAGAGGAGGAAAAGCTATTTTAAAACACAGCTTGATTTGTTGTCTGTTTCCATCACCATGTGGAGATATCTAAACTGCTCAAGAATTTTACTAGCCTTCAAGTCACCTCCTTGAAGAATCTTTTTGTTACTTCAACAGGCCAAGTGCCAGCCAAAACCTGACAAATGCAATCATTCTTCCACTCCTATCTTGGTGTAGTCCCATTTGTTTGATACTACCTGAACCTGTTTCTTCACTATCTGTAAGACCTACTACAGAAGTAAAAGTACCACAGAAGATTATTGCTTCCTTGCCTACTGCTTCAGAAAGAGCTCAGAACATGCTCAGATAGGCCTTTTCATTTTTAACAGGATGCTAATTAACTGCTATTACATTCAATGAATGGTAATTGGTTTGGTTAACTTCATATTAGCAACTAAATATTTCTCCAGGTGGAAGACATTCCCTCCAAAGCTGTAGAAAACAGGATGAATGTTGAAAGATCTTGCATCGCATGGGTTGGAGCAAATCTGTCCCTTCTCCAGAGTGTTTTGGATACAAGCTCCTTGCAGATCCAAGCCCTTGAAGTGAGGCAAGACCAGCCAGGTAGACATTAGGACTGGATTCACCCAATAAAGAACACAGGATGCTTAGGGACATCTGGAGTATTGATAATTTGGGCTTTTAATTACAGAAAAAAACAAACAGGAGACAAACGACTATTCCAGAATGGCTACTGGCTGCACTTACAAGCTGGAAGGGAGACTCCTGATCTACAACCACTGTTTTTACCCTCCTAGCAGGTAGGGCACCCAGCTGTGGTTCACACAGCACTACAGCTGGAGCTCTTTGTGCAGAAGCCTGGCAGAAAGTTCACATCCCACTTGTGATCTATTTTAAGGGCTAAACACACTTTGCGCCAGTTCTCTGCACAAGATGCACTGTGAATTTAGCAGAGAAGGATTAAAGCAGCAACTTACAGGATGTCTAGGGCTGGAGTACTCCAGTGCTTCACCACTGATCAAATCTTACCTTCTGTACTGGCTTGGACTGATTCACTGAGGCAAGCCGAGATGTACACAGATGTCAAACCACTAAGCTTGATTACACTTTATAAATGCCACTGTGGCCGACAGAACAGCTCCCCCTTTTCATGAGCTGTTGCTTTTTCCAACTTGGATGCAGAAGTCAAACTAGAAAGCCCCACTGGCTTGGAATCACTCAGTAAGGCCAGTGCTGCTGGGTCAGCTTGAAGCTGGGAAGCTGAAAGCTTTGACATCCCTTTGCTGCTACAAAGCAAACACAACCCACCCTTTCAGCAGCTGAGCACAGCATCAGTTCAGAAAGCACTCAATGGTGTTCCCATCCATCATTTTCTCCCCTCTTTTTCTATTTCCACCCTTCCCACCCCCTACAAACTGGTGAATATCGATTACCAAGCCTAGGGACATGTGTAGATCAATAGCTGTTTTCAGAAGAATATTGTGTGAGGTTAAGAAAATTAGTTTATTTTGCAATGGGAGAAACAGTGTGTCAATCACACCCTTGGACTTCTTGTTAAGTAATTGCAGTGCTCCGTGCTAAATAATAATATGGCAGAAATGGGCCAGACTGATAAGGAAAGGGATTCTTGTAAGTAAAGCAAGGAAAGAGGAATTAAAATGAAGATGCTGCCCAGCTCACCCCAAGATGCACCTTGAAGGCCTGCCATTCATGTGTTCTTTGCCTTTCCTACAGGATAGGAGCCTTGCAAAGAGGAGTGGTCCTGTCCTAGAGGACAGGAACCTTGCAAAGATGGGTGGTTTGTGGTTTCACCTGCCGCAGTCACTAGAGTGACGCTTTTTTACCACCCCCTCCTCCCCCGTCATATCGATCCTAGTTAACTGGATCCCAGGGACACAGAGTGACAGGGAAACCATGTCAGCAGCAACTGAGGCAGAGCGGTGCACAGTTCACTAATCACCAAAAAAATCACCAGAAAATGGATGTTGATATCCAACAGACTCCTTAAAAGTTTCAACCTTAACATGCAAACCATATGTTATCAGCATTTATTAACGGCATTATGAGAAGATCTAGAGCTCACTGACACAACAGTGCAAGGTTCTTCTGCATCATACAGGAAAGGACAGAACCTTCTTTGAAAGGCTTTATGATCTACTAAAACTGTGAGTATCCTGTAAAATCTGGCTATGAGAAGCAAGCAGGCTTTGTATGGAGACACAACATGTTGTATTAAATTCACCAAGGTGAATATGAGAGAGCAGATCAGCATCTGGGAACACAAGTGCTATCTCTGAGAAATACAGAGGAGAAGGAAGAGCTTACAGTGATCACGAATTACAATAGCAGCATCACTCAGTTTGACTAACTCTAAAGCTCTTGTTAATAGAAATAGCATCAGAAATCCCCTGAAACAGCTCCCTAGGGCTACACTATTGCACTGCCATCCACATAAACCTCTCACACTATCAGACAACACTGAGTTCTTACTCAGTTTCTTCTCTCCCCTCAAGTTTAACACACAAGTTAATATTTTCACGCAGGAGCGCCCTTGCTCCTATCAGCCTCCAATTCATCTCCGTTGGATTCCCATACACTGGTGTCACAGCGTGGCTGCAGCGGGCAGCAGCTTGTCCCGGGACACACAAGCCTTGCTGCTGTGACAAGTGCTCTCAAAGAGGCAAGGCCAATAGGCCACTAAGGCCTCTTCACAGAGAGGACCAAGAAACTTTGTCCACATCCCTTGTTTGGATGTGGCAAAGCTGCCGAGAGGTACAACGACAGAAGAGGAACCGGGAACACGATGCAGTAGAATGAAAACCTTCACCCAATGTAAGTGCTTACAGGAAATTAATGCTTCTGCCACGGGCCCCACTTGGTCTCCCATTTATTTCTTCAACGTGCATCCCCTGTCCAGGCATAGCTTTACTTAGCAAACAGTATCAGATTGGTACAGCCTTTCTATTACTCTTAGGCTGTATGTGGCACAATCTGTGCAACTGTTCTGCACTGCGCTCCAATTAAACTGTATCCCGAGAACATGTTGACATTGTTAAGGTTAATGACCTAATGATGAGCACCAGGAAACAGGTTTGCAATAAAATGGCCTGTACTGATTGCTTCCATGATGAATGCAAACAATATGTTGGACTGGGAACAATATGTTAAACAATATGTTGCGGTTTATCAGTGTCACGGAGCAGTGCTGCTGCAATGGCTGCTGTCTGGTGATCCTTGCAAGGGTCACTTTGAAACGAGCACCAGAAACACACAGTTCTCTCAGCAAGAGGGCTGGTAGCAGCAGCAACCCACAAGGAAGAGCCTCATCCTGGCCAGCTAGGGATCCTCAGAGGAGGTGGGACAGACTCCACACGTAGACACACATTTGCTGCACCTGCCACTAGCAATGAATTACCTTCTGAAGAGTTAAAATATTACAAGGACCACAATTTAATATAAAGTAGATTCAATTCCTTTATATTGGAAAAAACAAAGGAAAGAAAAACAGGCACAATTAAGCAGCCATCAGTATAAAGGAATAATTTGATCGCTATAGGAATAGACAAAATGTTTAAGATAGATATGCTGAAAAGCTCTTTTCCCTTCTCCATGAAAAAGGAAAAAAAAATCTGGAAAAAAATAAGGAGTAGAAAGGTATTTCAACATAAAAAAACTTGTCAGGAAAGGTTATCACTGAGGCTGGGTGCAAGTGATGCAGAGTTTCAAAGAGCTGCTCTATCCATCCTCACAGCAGTCACAGAAGAGCCTGGCAACAAGTCAGCAGCTGCTGACCACATTTCCTCATTACCTGCCTGGCCTCACCAACAAAACCCTGCAGAAGCAGCAAAGAGGGTTTCAGTGCAACCCAAGACACAAGCTCTCAAAAGCCAAATTAAGGAGAACCACTTTGGCTTCAAGCAACACATAAAACAGGATGCACAGCTGAGCAGAGCATCTCCCCAGCAGCAAGAGCCTCCTCTGCTTCTGGAGGACTTCAGCAAGGCAGTCCTTTAGCAAAGGCTAAGGGACAGCTTGTGAACAAGAGCCACCGGGTGGGCAAGTGGTCAAACCCTCTGCACAGCCCATGTAAAGCATCTGAACTAGGAACCTAGTTCAGAGAGGGAAGCACAGGAGAGCAAACACAAGGGTAGACAAAGCCTTGCCAGCAAAGAGGCCACTTCACATTAACACATAGGGGCTTCCTTTTCAGAAAAGGAAGCAAGGACTCCATCTGCACACTGCTTCCCATCCATTCTTCCTATAAATAGAAAATAACTAGACAAAACACTATTACAGATTAATGTACTCACCAGGCAAATCCTCCACCATCCATCCATCCATCCTTCTCCCAACCCCAAGTACTCTAACAAGAGAAATTTAAAGCCTTCTTCAGACTCCTCCCTTCTACCCACACCCCCCACAAGCTCCCAGGTGGAGCATAATTACCATGGGGGCAAGGAGAGGAAGGTGACTTAATTGCACAGAGGAAAAACTCTAGGCAGAGTGGACTTCTGAGAGCTCCTTCAGTAATGTGGTCTTGGTGTTGCTCTCCAAAGCTTGCATTTTGACTAGATGTTAGTAGTGAAGGACAGCAACTGTTTCCGTGCTAGAATTTGGTGATAGTTTTACCAGAAAGGAGTATCTACATCTGGAAGTAATCAGCATCCCCTTCGGCAAAAGCTGTTTATGAAAGAGTTTGCTGAGTCAAATCTAACGGTGTGAGTGAGGCAAAACTGGTACATGTTATCCGAATACATGTTATACATGTATACATGTTATCTGAACATGCATGTGCTCAGAGAAGAGCAACTAGGTCTTAGACATCTTGGTTCTGCAATAAGGGATGAAAGGGGTTCTCCGAAGGGAGGATCAGGGGAACCTGTCTCTAACCCCCCCACACTGACTATAATATTTAGGCACTAACTCCGTAATCAAATTAAATGTGCAATATTTGGCAGTGAGAACGCTTTCCTCCCTCTCCCCACACATGTGCTTTGTGTCAAGGGCTCAGGTGAATTTACTTGCAGCTCTTGTCTGCCTGACCAAGAAGAGTGATAGAGTGTGTTGGACTAGGAGTCAAGAGGCTGTGCTCCTGCCCCTAGGTCTGGGTGGAAAAAACACATTTAGTTCAGTGATGTGAGAAAATGAATGCCCTACATTTTGGCAGTAAAGCTGGATAATGGTTTTAAATGTTCAACAAAGAGCACTCAGGCTCCTAAGTCAAAGTGCTTTGAAAATGTGGTTCTGTATCTACCAGAGAGAGATAGGGTTCTTCTAGGCATCTTCTGCGAGATGTTCCCTATTAACACCTTTAATTTAGCTGCTTCTTTGGCTAAACTCTAGCTTTGGTGCCACATCTGGAGGAAGGGACTATGAAGCTTTGCGCTCTTTAGGAGTTCTGGGCTCTGGGACATTAGACACGCGGTCCTTTTGCCTGTGTGCCCCCTCTTCATTGCTTAGTATCAGAATGATAAATTTGTGAATTCCGAATCAAAAAGTCAAGAAAAAGACACATCCTAAGTACATAGATGTTCATTTTGTCAACACCAAGCAAGTGTTAAAGAAAACAATTTAATAAAAATAAAAAGCAAACAGCAGCAAAACCCAAGGAAAACTATCACTTTCCTACATAAATGAAAATGTCAGTTTGGTTCTAACTCATTTTGACTGGTGATATATCCTATATGATCTCCCAAAGTCTTTCAAGTATTTATAATGATGTTAGCCAGACAAAAAAAAGGCTGAGAAGGACTCTGGCTTTATGCAATGAATTGCAAAACTATACACAAGGATTTAGCTGTGTGACTCCCATTAAATATCAGTAGTTTCCTAGAGGCTAAAATCCTTGAAAACTGACCTCTGCCAATTTTAAGCTGTCTGTGCTATCACATTAAAAAGCTGCCATGCTTATAGGTTAATAGTAAAACCTTTTCATGAGAACAAATAGGCTTAAAAAATATCAAGCCAGAAATCACCTGGCTTGTATTGCTCTTGAAATATAAAGCCAGCTAATTGAAGTTCAGCTTCTGCCTGGTTTGGGGGAAAAAAACTGCTTCCCTTTTGAACTCCTGTCTGTCCTAAAGCCCCGAGGAGCTTTATCCTCTGCTCATCTTTTTATTTTTAGTGATCTCAGCAGTTCTGAGGGGCCAGCTCAAATGGAGTCGTGCCAAACAGCGGGGACACGTCTTGGAAACTTGACATCCAGCACCTGGGTTCTGCTGGGACCTCTGACCTTGGACAAACCTTTCTGTCCTCTACAGCCTCTTTTAGGAAAGGCAACGTGGGGGAAAATAACTGTCAGCCTCAGTGCGTCCCATGCCGTGCCCATACTCAACCCCAGACACGGGGCATATGGGAAAGCACGTTATCATGCTCCAACTTACATAGTTTTAAACAAGCCGAGGTGTTTTCTTCAACAGGTGTTAGATGCTCTCAGGGAAGGAAAACAAAAGATCCACCAGCTCCAGCTCTCATGACTACAAACAAAAATTTCCTTGCCTATGGCAAGAGAAAAGTCTGAAATCGTGCTGGAATGGTTTAAGGAGTTATCATTGCTATTTGCCACCTGAAGCCCTTACCCCCAGGGAACATGTATCCCAGCAGTGGCTGAACCCAGCGGGCTGGAGGTGGGTGAAGAGCTGTGCCCCTGAGCAGAGTGCAGGTGCTGCCTTGGTCTTACACATCCCTTCCCTGAGGGCAAGGATTGCCCCAAGGGTCTCCGGCAGCACATCACTGCTGAGAGGGGCTGCTCTATGTATCTAATTAATTTGGCACTGGATGAGGAAAGGGGAACCCAAAGCTGCCACATGGAAAGGCCTCTCACTCATGAGCAAGGACCCAAAGTGCATTTGCTGGGTCCCTTGCCAGAGTCATGCTCTGAATGTGCCAAAGCAGCCAAGATAGCTGACGTGCAGAGGAAGGGAATTGAGCTGGATAGACCTGAGTTCTGGTTACATTAGCTTCTATTTAATCTGCAAATCAAACCTGAAATTTTTGGGTCCATTGTGGGGCCTTTGCACTGAGCAAAATTAGTACAAAAAAATCCCACTGACATCAGCAAAACTCATCGTTTCCACATTCTCACTTGACAGATGTCGGATTCCTGGAAGGGATATATCGAACCTGTCAGGACTGCTGCTTACTGACTGCACAGCCTGGCCTGAGCCCAGTGCAGGAGCCTTCCAATTAAGATCACAATCCTTGGATGGAAATCACTAGTTACCTTTCAGATGCATTCTCATCTGCCTTGCTGCGCTGGGAAAGAACAGGGAATCTGCACCAGTTTGTGGGTGCTGAGCTCGTTGCCTTGCTGATGAAGACTTTCACTTTGGATCTACTAAGAAATGGGAAGTGAAAAATTAAAGCTGATTTGCACCACTAATATTGTCACTGAACATCACCACCCTGTCTCCAGGCTGTGATCTCTATGTCAGTCACTGCATGGGGAAGCTGGTGCCTCTTACAAACCTGCCAGGCTGGTGGGCCCCCATGGACTCCCTGCAGCAGTCCAGGTCTGCAGGGCTTGCTGCAAAGCTGATGAGCCCAGTGCCCCCGTAGCAGGGAAACACGCCCAGGGTGGGAGCTTTAACACGTGCTTTCTATACCATAAGCACCACTTCCATTTTTTTTCGAACTGGATCCCATTCAAAGGCATTGCCCAAGAAGGACCTGGCACACGAAGTATCCTGTCCCGGCAATCAGGAATTTCTCCTCTTTTGACCACTCGATCTGGATGTGCGAGGCGGAAGCAGGGTCCACACAGGCATTTAGACGACTGTGCATTTCTTCCCATGCAGGACACCAGCTGGTGTTGGCTTACATGGCTCAGCCTGAGCATTGGAGGGTTGAGATAGAAGATGGGCTGGATTCAGGAGAGCTTCAAAACAAACCCCAGCTCTCTTGAAGGTGGCAAACGCCTCCTCCTCCTCTGCTGGGTTTAAGAATAACATCACGTACTGCTGCAGGATTTGCTGTTATTCCTTGGAAGAAAAGAGATTAAAACCTTGTCCCATTGAAGTCATCAGCTGAAGTCAAGAAAAGCAGACTTTGACCCTGGACACCTTGGGGTCTGGTTTCAAACAAGTTAGTGCAAAAGCTTCTAGGGCCGTGCAAACAGGCTGTACATTAGCATCCTTGATCTGTACAAACAAAGGAGAAACGCCAGATGAAAGGGGATAAAGCAGCAGAGGGACCTGATGTTTAACAGTGCTTCCTGTTGTTCTGTGTCACTGAAATGCCACTGGAGGCCTAGCAGTGCCCTCCACAAACTTCATATCTTGTGGTCTAACTTGCTTGTGGTCTAACACACAGAAAGCAGGGCAAGAAGCAAACGCAAGCAAGCAGTGGGGAGAGCAGGCTGGGTGACACGGGGCACTCTGGTGACAGCTTGGAGTTTGCCACCTCTTCATCCCGGTGCACGAAGGCAGCGCGCACAGAGGAGCGCCCTGGCATGAAAGCGGCGCCGCTTCGCTCCCGTTGAGTTTGACTCGGCGCCTAACGTGTGAAGGTCGTCGCCTCACGTCCCACGTCTCTGCGGTGCTGCATTTCCACATTGAGCCGCTTCAGTTTGCCAATGGTAACATCTGTCACTCCTTAACGCCTGCCACTGCTCTAAGGCGCACGGGTCCTTGCATGCAGGCACCGCAGCGCGGGCTGGCGCGCTGCTCTTCCCGCCGAGGCAAGGAGGGGAGCACACGAGTGCTCACACTGGCCTGCTCGCTCCAACCCCGGCTCACTTGGGCGCCCCGAGGAGAAGGGACGAGCCCAGCAGTGCTGCAAGTGAGTGGTAAGCAACAGCTCTCGCCGTGTTCCTGCCATTTATCCAGGAGATCGATTGTTTTCGCTGCAGAGGGGTAAGAAAAAACTCCAAGCTGTGAACTTTCTGTGAAGATTTCCTGCAGTCAGAGTTCGGTTTCCCCTGGGTCCTTGTTATTATGAAAAAATAACAGCAGATGAATGCTAGTAGCTCCAAATATTTGTGCAGCTCACGATTCGTTTCTCATTCACCTACCTCTTTAATGAATATGTAAGATGGCCATGACAGCTGAGTCATAACCAGGAATGGACTGATGCTGTAAAAGTCTTCTCCAGAGCAGAACATGCCCAGAATACAGGTGAACAGAAGGATTTTTATACAGGCTTTCTAAGTCACTCCATCCTTTCTGTATACCACTAAGTTTTGCCTTAAATCCTGCTCTCCAGCATCTCCTATCGCCAAACCTCAGCCCTGCAAGCTTCCAAGCCCAAGCAGTCCAAGATGCCACCATGCTACCATCAGCTAATTGCAAGGTGCAGCTCCGAGTGCCAGTACATGGCACCCCAAACCTGAGGGCTGTCCTCAGGGCCTCCGCCAGTGGTGCCTGACTCTTAGCTTAGTCATCAGAGGATATATCAGGCTTTGGCACTTGACCTAATGCTGGTTACTAAATATTGCTCCTGATAGTCCAATACTGATTTTCACTTCAAGCCTGATTCTGATGTTGCTTACACGTCACAACAAAGCACAAGTTTCTAATATTAGCAGAACACTACTGGCCATGTCAGATGAAGTCAGAATGGACTCCTAAGCAAAGCCAGCTGTTCCAATTTCACTTTAATCGGTTTTCATTTCCACATGCCTTTGCATTTCCTGGTTGTGACTAAGAGCAGAAGGGGAAGTGGACGAAGCCTTCACTTGCAGGGGTGCCTTGCAACACTACGTTCTGTGCACTGAAACGTCCAGGGAAACATCCAGACCCAAGGGAAGGCCTAACCAAACCAAAAGCCTTTCAGCCAAGCTCTTCAAGACCCGTCTGCCACTGCAGATCACTGCTTGCAGCCCTGCTCGTGGCACCTCCAGTAGTCAAGACTGGCAAAACTCAGAACAAGCAAATGTGTCGGAGCAGCCGTGTGCTGAATGAGTCTAGGACTGCTGGGACAAATGCAGAATTTCTCTTGCTAGGTTTCTTGTGCTAAACAGAGTTCTTCATTTTTATGCTCCCCTGATCTATATGGGATTTCCTTTCCTTGTGGGTAATGTGATTTATGAAAGCAACGTCCAACTGGGACACAAAAAGTTTCTGTAGAAAAATCCCAGTAAAATTAAATTTGTGTGCTCCTATTCAATTAATAATAGTGTGAACACTACTTGAATATTCTCAAAGCCACGGCAATTGGCCAAATCCTGTATCTCTAAAACAAATTTCAAGTATCACACATTTTTACATCCACCTCCAATTCAGCCCTTTGGTAAGAAAAATATAATTACTGACAATTTGCTTTACCTGTTGAGGCCAAAATCTTCCACTTCCTTATAATTTCAAGTAACTGTTTTGAAACTCTACTGGTTGTTTAGTATATGCTTATTTGCTTTTTTAAAAAAAAATGTTTATGCCTGTTCAACTGTCTCTCCCCTTATGAGAACTTTACACATTACTAACTCCATACAGATAGCACCCACTAGAAGTAGGAATGTGGTTACCATGTGAAGCAATTATAGTGTTTCTGGTCCTTCACAATTCCCAAAGAAGTCATCACAGGAAATAATTAAAAAAAAAAAAAAGGAAAAAATACCTAAGAAATCGGCAGAAGGACCGTCAACCTCCCGCACTGTGCAGTGATGGAAGCTGTAGCACAGAGAGCTCCAGCCTGCAAGGGCTATATAAAAAGCTGAATTTGGTAACCCAAGCAGCTGATCGCTCTTGAATCAGAAATTTAAGCAATCCAGAATGGTTTCTATTTCTCTATTTCTTCTAATGCTGCCTATTAAATTAGGGTCTTCCATATGTAATATTCTCCTTGCCTACTGCAGGAGCACCAGGACTCTCTCTTTTCTTTCTCACTATGGACCAGAGCATATCAGAGGGTATCATCTATAGCATAACCCAGGGCAAGTATTAGGTCATGTGCTTGATAGTCCTGTGTTGTCATCAGGAAATAACAAGTTCACACATCCAGGTCCCACAGCCTCAGGGGAGCAAGTGAGGCTTCATTCAGCAACACAAGTCCGAATGGTTGAAGTGTAAAATACTGGAGCAAGAAGCACTATTACAGACTATAATGAGAAACAGGCTAGAAATCTCTATAGACCAGATAAGATTTTCTGAGAGCTAGCCATACTATGCTGCATTTGATGGCTAGATCCCTCAGAAACTGAAGATTCAACAAGATTTTCAGCAAACTGCCGAATAGCATAAAGACTAAAGGATTAAAACCTGTGGGTGTAGTGAAGTTCAGCTCTGGGGAAAGAAAAGGAAAAGGAAACAAGACTATTTGCATAGGTCTTGCATAGATTTTCGCAGGACTGGGAATGTCTAAAATAAAATCTGACTTTCAGCATCTTCCTTTGCTGCCCCAGCACCATGGCACAAACTTTTGATTTTGTACTTGCTGGCAAAATCAAAGGAAGGAGAGACTACTAGATGTTTTCTAGGAAGAGGTCACCACACACTAGTACACAAATATGGCATCACCCAGATCTAACTTTGCATGGGCAGCATAGGATTTAAAATGGAGATAGATTTTCTCCAAGTTGCCACTTACCGGTTCACACACACTCAGTGGTCCTTGACTATCAAATATCCCCAAAGGCAGGAGCAGCAACAGACTCGACAAATCCCTCTCACTCACCCTCCAGAAACCAAGCAGTAATATGTGGAAAATGAATTTCGGTAGGTCCTGAAGCCTGCAAACTGCTTCGCTTGGATTCTACCTTAGCAGCAAACTCATTCCCGTAGCAGCATTAGCCATTTCCAGACCACTGAATAATCTTCTGTCTTGGAATCAGAGATTTCATCTCTGCCTGATATAGCTTTCCTTTCTCATTAATCACAAACAAGAGGGAGCGCCTAAACACAAATGTTGTCAAGAGCCACGATTAAGTGAAAGAAGAGGAAAACTCCTCAGAAATAGGTATTAGAGTTGATGTTGAACTTGTCTTCACAACACCACCAGCGTTTTCCAGGTTGTCTGCAGCAAACCAGACATGAAAGAGTGAGACATACCAGGGCCTTGCTCAGCTCACAGTGTGTGGGCTGAAGGCATCATCTTCCAGCCCATGCATTAGGAGACTCTGAGGAGCGCCAAGGCTTTCCCGTGGCTCCGGACCCACTTCCGAAAGGATGATACGCTCTGATTCACAAGTGCCTCAGAAGGAAATGCTCTCCACGAGGTAGAAACAAATGCGGAGCATGGGTACAATAAATTCCATCACGATGTGCTCGGGCTAAGCAAATTCCAACCCCAGTGGAAAGCTAATGAGGGACAAATTACCCAAACATTTGCTCTTGCTGCAGCTCTCTGACACCTTAGTGGGAGGTAAAAGCAGATATTGTTTTTCTGGAAGGGAAATACATTCATTTCTGTAGGCAGTGGCTTCTCCTGATATATTGACTTGGCTTTAGAGTCTATATTTGCAAGTCATAGTGTTCCTTGAGTCCTCACTTCAGATAATTGCCCTCTACTTCTCTCAGAAATATTCCCAGCAGACTTTGATTTTCAATGCTGAACTAATAGTTCATATTACTTCCAGAACATTGCAGAGGCACGGAGCTCAGTGCAGACTTTAGAAAGAGGCCTGAAAAAACAGCAGAGCTGTACGTGGTGCTCCTGGCACCGCCGCTGTTTCCCTGCTCGCTCCAGCAGAATCACGAATAGGAAGATGACTAAGAGCTGCTCTATGCGGGGCACAAATCTGGTAGGACAAAATATGACGGAAAGGTGTGTGTAAGTAACATTCACCAGCACCAAAACGTCAGATCTGATACCTGATCTGGGAATCATGATTCAAGCTTATCATAAAACCACCTGGACTTCTGCAAGGTTTGGGATTTGGCCAAGTGCTACATTCTCCTGAGGTTGGAGCAAGGAGATGACTTTAAGAGGGATTACCTTGAATGGTCAGGTTCATGTTTAGTATTCCCAACACATGACAAAAAGTTAATCAGGGTCTCTTGAGCAGGGCTTAAAAACAAGGAAATAACCTTTTCTCATCTGTTATTAAAGGAAAAAAAAAAAAAAAAAAGCAGGGAAGAGGAGATCTGGAGAAATACTTGCCTTCCCCTGTACCACATGTAGGGAACTGGCAGTGGTGATCCTGGGGAAGGGAGTAAATGGGAGGGAGATAATAAATGGGATTTTGTGGAAGGTGAATTTTCCAGATTTAGTTTTTCATGTGATTCTTCTATTCAGTTTTCCCCTAGCAAAAAAAAAAAAGGGCTCGCTTGGACTTCAAAGGGGAGACCGGTCATACCTTTCCCACTTGAGAAAAAAATGCCCGCTCAAAATGGACCTATGGATGTCTTAACCTCAACTTTTCAAAATGGCCAGTGATTTTAAGTGGGTAAAGAATTCCAGGGGGAAAAATGGCATCCTTTAGGATGATGAGTGTGGCCATCTCAAAGGAAAATTACATCAAAGTTTAAACACAGTAAAAAATGGCAGGTAGAAAATAAGGTCTTTTCCCCCCTCCTCTGCCCCCCCCCCTTTGAATCTGTTACGTTATATGATATTTAACCTAAAGTACACATATACACATGGAGACACACACACAGATCAAAACTTGCAAAAGCATTGCAATTTGCACTAAAGCATGTAATGAATTAGAAGCCTCAGCAGAAATTAAGAGTACCCACATTGCTTGCTAGGTGAAAAAAACGAGGGAAAGTTGTGTCAAAATGCTCTCCTACTTCCCAATGCTCTGCAGAGGAGAAAAAAAAAAAAAAAAAAGGACAAAATGAATATGAGCAGGTTTTCATGAGCAGCTTGTTCGTCTTTGATCAGTGCTCCTAGGTAGTAAATACTATATGCACATGTACATAACCACTAATTGAATCAGCTGTATGCTTTAATAATTGGAATTGACTGAAGAGGCTTTCAGTGGGTATTTTCCCAGGACCCCTCTCCTCAGCCTATCCGTTACATTTCTTGTCTTATTTGCTCACATTTCAATTTTAAATCCCCGCATTCGCAACATGACAGCAGCGCTTTCATGCCGCTGCCTGCGCCCGGAGAAGCCTGTCATAGCTAACACGCTGATCCCAGGCAAGCGGGGCTGATTAAAAACCTCATTGTGTCAGCCAGGCAATCAGATGTTCATTATCTTATGACACACGACTACTGAAATGGAACATTCACATATTTTAAACTTGAGAGATTTGTACTTTAATATAATTATTTTTGAAAGATTCTTCATCAGAAAGGTTAATAAGAGCAATATAGGTTAATAACAGCACTAAGGCAGCTGACATAATCAGATAATTGACCTTATTGATATGTTAAGTGCCCTATGCTTCACCTTGGGATGTGTCACTGCTCTCCACAGTCAATTATCTTATAATGATCCTCGCTTCTTAAGGTCTTATTGCTTGGATATTGGTCTCTATCCAAGGTTTTTGGGTTTTTTTACCCCCTCCCTCCTGGAAACCCTCTAGTGCAGGATTTTTGCTCCACTTTCAGCTAAGACTATGCTAAAATATTACTAACACTTTTCATAAATGTACTGATGCAGTGAGTGTCTCCGACAGCCTGGAGATTCAGGTTGCTTCCTTAACCCAAGCTGGGGGGTTCCCATTCCCTCTCTCTGGAGACGGGAGGGCAGACCGCTCGCTGCTCTGCACAGCCTCTCCTGGAGGTCATTTCTGTTACGTAAATAAAGCCGGGACAGTTTTCCCCGAGCTGTTCTCTGCCACATCCATGCAAACGACCCTCTTATCTCAAGAGGAAAAATTCACTTGTAACACAATTATCGGCCACTTTTGGGCTTCCTTCTTTTGCTTTTCCACTTGAAGCACTGCCCGTGTGCTTCGGCAGAGAGCACAGAGATTCTGGAAGGGAAATCAAGAGCCTGAACTTTGAGCTGCAGCACCAAGAGCTTGAAAAGCATCTGTGATCCCTGCCGTCTGTCTCAGCTGCTCCCCTTCTCTCGCTCCTTCCTCATGGCCAAGGAAATCCTAAAAGTATTTCCAAACCCATTTCTGGCTGACCAATTCCTGCTCGCAGGGCTCTTGACACTGCTCCGTGCTTTGAAGTCATGCTGGCCAGGAAAGTCCTCTTTCTGGCCTCCCAAACCTGAGCACTCATTCTCTGCACAGCCTGTCCTGTGGGACACCCTGTCCTGCAGGGGAGCACAACACTTAAGAGGACCTGGTCAACTTTCAGGACATACAATTTACAACTGCAAAGAGAAGTTGGAAGCAGAGATTACCTGTGAGTGTAAGGAAACATATTATTTCTCCTGGCATTTGCCTTTGGCCAACAATTAATAAAAAGCAGTAGGAGAGTCCTCCTCCATCTGGATCTAAATGCTGAGCTCACCTGTATATAGGAGCCCAGTCCTCTACACTCCTGATTCCTCCAGTTTAAAATCCAGGTCTTACAATCATAAAGATATATAGGCACATAAGCTTAAATGTTGCTGTTACAATGTACTTCTGCAGAGCCCTTCTGTCAAAAATTGTTCAAAGATATTAAGAGTAATAGTAGAAAGAGTAGTAGAAGGGAGTCTTTCTCCCTTCTCAGCTAATACTGTTTGCAAAGTGTACAAGTTAGTCTGGAATTGCGTAGCAGACTATGAGAAAAGAGCAGATACTTCCTTCTTGGGGACTCACAGCTGACTCCAGGCGCAAGCTCTCTTCAGTACCCAAGAAGGTCGGTTCAATCCCTTTGGATATAACCTGGAGAGTAAGTAAGAGCCCAGATGGCTTTCCAGACAGTGAGGTCCAGTCTTTTGAGAAGCTGGGGACGGGGGAGCAGTTGGATGGCCATCAATTCAATTGCTGGTTAGACACAGCAAATTCTTGGCTGTGGCTAGCCAGTTACGATGGCTCAGAAGGGAAAATATCTACAAAACTGCTCAGTTGTCCTAACTCTGTCCCTGGTGATGCTCATGCTGGGTATTCACCAGAAACAGGATCAGCCCGACCCTGGATAGCACTGAAAATCCCATCTTTTCTCTTTGATTAAACAATAATCAAACTAAGGCAGCTCATGCTGTTTTAAAGCATTATAAATATCGCCAGGCTTGCAAAAAATATTGGCCAAGCTCTCGCAGAATACAATGAGGCTGTTTAGAGTTCACAAAGGGGAAAATCAGAGGAGTGGATTTTGGCCATGCAGTCTGCTTACAAACACTGCGGTGGATTTGGGTTACTAGAGAAACCAGGACCACGGTTCTTTCAAAGTGCTGTCGAGCACTTTGTCACCTGGGAGGAAGGAGAAGGAATGAGTGAGGTCCTGCGCTGAATTGTTTAAACGTTGGCCCGTGGAGAAAGAGGCTTCAACATGAGCTGGTCCCTAACTAGGCACGAAAGAAATCTGTGAGGGCCCTGCCCCTTAAAAACATTTCAGTCAGAGTTCAGACCACACCAGTCATCAAGAATAAAAAGACAAGACTCAAATCCCCAGGAAACAACTACAGAATTTCCATTGCTTACAAGACTGTTTTAGGCCACCAAAGATCCTTTGAGCAAAGACTGCCATTTGCATGTTTTACTGCATCAACTACCAGAACGCTTATGACAGCGTACAAATAATACATAGCACTGATAAATAAATAATAAAGCGAAGCACAGTATAAACTCTGAGCAGAATACATTTCCTCTCCTAAAGTCCTAAAGCAGAGGCAACACTTGCAAGTGCATTTCAGAAAACACACTATTTGCACAAAAGTTGAAAAATAGCAGTGTCATAATTAGATTTTCCATTAGGCTTGTGCGACATAATTAAAAATGTAATTTCCTGGTGAGCACATAGCAGTGCTCTAGGAACAGGGTGTCACTACTTATTAAGGGCATATGCAGGTACTTTAGCTCACCACATAAATTGAATAAGCACTAAACTGGGCTAGGGAGTCTAATTGTTTTGGACAAATACCTATTTACCGCATGCAAAAGGACACATTGCCTTGCCTGTTGGAAATATTTATTCCAATAACTACTCACGTGACTCTTAAATGCCCCTTAGTTCTTGCCTCCAGATACCCAAACATGTCCTGTATTAGCCCGCAGCCACCTGTGATAGTTGTAGACATTCCTGAGGTCAACTGAGCACAGCATGAAGCCCATGGAGGAAACCTGGATGTGCTTCTGCCACCAAGGGAGGCCACTGTGGGCCTCTCTTTGCAGACTACAGATGGCAATCTCTTACCTGCCCCTTGCAAAGGGCTCACTCCTGCCCATGTATCTCTGGCTGAGGTCTATAAAGGAGGAGAGTGAAGCTAGTTGTTAAATCAGAGGACCTCCCTTGAAAATCCTTGCTGCTATTATTAGCCAGGTTTGACACAGTTTTACTCAGGCAGGCAGTCCTGAGTTGCTGCAGCCCAAGCTGGGACTCGGTGGCCTGATTCTCGGAGGTGCATGGGACCTTCTCAAGCCTTGGCAAAGCCTTCCACATAAAAATAAATAACAAGCAAACAAACAAACGTACAAAAACACAGCTTCCACGAAGGATTTCTGCAGTTTGGCAGTTCCTAGAAAGGAGCAGCAACTATGTGCGACGGGCCCCACAGGGGAAGTCACCCAGCTCACAAGGAAGCAATTGCTCACCCCAAGCCTCAGCCCTCAGGTTCTCCAGCCGTGAACCTGCACGTTCCACCTGGGACCATGCGAGCGCTGCAGCCCGGGCGGCTGCTCCAGCTCCTGCGCAAGCAGGGTAGAACAGCCGGAGGGGCCGGTGGGCACAAGGCAGAAGCACCTCTTGGGGCAGCAGGACTTGGAATAAGGCACTTGATTCTCCCGACACCACGAATTCCCGCCGTTGTGTTTGCATGGAGTCAGCTCAGCCTTCCTCGCTCATAAATGAGAAGACAGTCTGACCCAGCGGTTTCATTGACAAGCTCGACAAAAGAAACCTCAGGAATATGTTATTCCTCCCACATTAGGAATGTACCGAACATACAGGGAAATTCACCATCGCATAATGATCGCTATTATGCAAAGCGAGGCTGACAAAATTTCCATCATTACATCCCTGACAAGCACTCAGACTTGTGGGGGTTTTCAGCCTTTCTTTTGAAAGAAAGAAAGGAAGAAAGGAAGAAAAAAAACCCCAGCAAAGTAGCTTTAGTATCTTAAATGTGAAGCAGGAACTTCGTCCTCTCCATATTCACAACACCTTAAATGCATCTCTCCCCTTCACAGCTCATTAATCTCGACTCTTCTGCTCTTCAGACATTTACATTCCTTCACGGGTCCAACACAGCCCAGGTGTTTGTATCGTGTTTAACCAGCACTCACCATCTCTGAATGCCCCTTGTGACCTCAGTTCTTGGAATGACCAAAGCATGTTATGAAATGGGCCACGTGCGACGTGGGGGCTCCGGATGGAGCCAAAGCCTTTGTGTCTACTCTGGAACTGCTTAGAATTATTCCCACACTTCCCTCTCCCCCCCGTCCATTTCTGCATCCAAAAGTGCCCATGAAGTGTTTCAATTATCATTGAAATATTGGTTAGAATTCTGAATCTAAAGGACAGACAGCTCGACAGAGATTTAGCAACCTGCTCAGCGCCACGTTGCGTCAGACCCCTGAGACGCAAGGACATTCAAGTCCTCCTTGGTTGGAGGTACCCATGTGGGAGCACCCTGGCCCCAGCCTTCATCTACCTACATTGGGTGGTGATTCGTTTTGCTAATCCCTGCATCTCCAAGCCCTTCACTGGTCCCAGTGCCGTTCTCATTTTCCTCTTTGCCCTGTGAACGCAAACACAAGGAAGCACCAAGAAACCAACACGCGCAAGCGAGCGTGTATGTGAGATCAGAGCTTGCACAGGCTGTTTTCTCCCCCTGCCTCTCTCTCTGTACAGCGTGTGACATTCCTCCTCGTTCCCTTGCTTCTTTGATTCCTTGCCTGCTCCACTACAGCTACTGACACCTCTTCTCCAACCAGGAGGACCAACTGACCTTTGCTTCCTTCCAGCCTCCTCGCAAGCCTCCATCCCGCTGTTCCTCAGCAGTGATGAGAGCAGTGTGACCAAGGACACTAATGAACATCACGCCAGGCTTGCTGCTCCCAGCGCTCTACGTCTCATGCACACTGCAAGTCCCATGCCCACGCGGGCCAGGGAGCAGTAATTAAGGGATTTTCAGAGGATAATGCCCGCGGAGGCCTTCAGCAGACTGACACATGCTATTTCTTCTTAATAATGACTGTCCCAAAACGTAGCAGATCCGTGCGCTGCTGTGTTTCCGGCAATTTGTAAGAAGTGTTCAATGTGTAGCCAGCTGGAACGCACAACAGCACATAATTGTTCTATTACTGCAGACTTCAATTGTTTCTCTCTTATTCATTAAATGGCTATTTATTGGAAGAAAGGTCCTTTTTTTAGACGCATTTTTACACAGCTCTAGATTGGACTTGCCAGCACTGAACAAGGGCTGGCCTTCCTTGTCCCGCTGTGCTCTTGCAAGCAAAATGGGGAGCACAAATGCTAGATTTTTTTTTTTTTTAATGGAGATGTTGAAAGCCTTTTGAATTCTGCACCGGAACAAAACCAAGGACTTTCAAAATTTCGTGTAGGCGTCAAGAGAGGAGGCTGTCCACGTTGCCCAGGGAGGAGGTGGGCTCAAGGGTGTCCCAACATGCGCGGCCTTTGCATGGACAACACGCCCAAAGATGAATGCGATGGAGAGCATGGGCAGCTGCTGTGCGAGAGAGAAAAACAACCGCCTGGTGGGTGCAGTGCTCATGTGGAATCCTGGAGATGGATGCAACGCCTTCCATTGAGATCTCCTTATTGAGCGCAAGACAGAGCTTTGAGTCTCTTCCTCTGACCAGAATTTGCGCCATGTGCCAGGAAGCCCACACTCCTGGGAAAAAGGCTCCCAAAGCCCAGCAAACATATCCTGTGCTGGTCTGAAGATGAGAATTGTTGCCCGTACAATCAGTGTTACCTCAATTTACAAGCTTGTTACACTAAACATAAAAGCCAAGCAGGAAAATGCGAGCTCACAGTTCTAAATCCCATTTTTCCCGTGGTAGAAGAGCACAAGGGAAACAGTTTAGCCAGACCACCTTGGCTATCTGAAAAGCTGAGGCTGACCTATGTTTCACTCTGCAACAAAATGTGAAATGTCATGTTAAACAGTACATATGGAAGGAAATTCCTCCCGCTCTCCTAGCCTCTCCTTAAGCTATTGAAATGGCTTTAAAAAAGAAAAAGAGAAAAAGCAAGACATAATTGTTTCCTGTACAAACGTTGAGCCAGACATTATTTTTTATGGGCTGTATTTATTGACTTTAGCTATTTTTCCAGTGTGCTGCACAGCGTTAGACTTGGCAGGAAGTCCTACAAAGTGAAATAACATCTCTTAAAAAAAAATAGTGGGAATTCTCATTGTTTGGTGTGGTCAAAGCAAGCTCCAGCCTAGCAAACTTGTGACCTTCGCTCACGTCAGACAGAAACACAGACCAGGTCAATCACTAGCTCAGATTCTTCATTCATCTGAAGTCACCAGAAAACCAAGTTTTGGGGGTCTGAACCAATTCCTAAGTGAAGTTATTTGCTTTGACCTGCTCTACTCCATACTGCCAGCTTTCTTCTCAAAGAGAGCATCCATGAACCTACTACTCTTCATTAAGGTCACCCACTCCTCACTACTGAGAATGCAGTGACAAGGAGAGATATGTACCTTGTGTCAGCACCGATGCTCATTTAGAGGTAAAAAGAACAAAATAAAACTTATCCGCTCTCACCAGGAGACATTAGCGAGTTAATTGCAGTCGTTTAAAAGTTCAGCCTTGACAAACACATCAACTCCAGACACTTGCTTTGCCTCCTGGGATTTTGTGCTCATCAGAGACAGATGTCTCCAAGGCAAGCAGAAAAGTCCAACACAGTACGCTGAAGAAGACAGAAGACAACCGAGAGATTTATGTTGGATGGAAAGACAAGCTCAAGAGTTGAACTGCACATGGCACTTCTGGAAGCTTGCCAGCCCCAAGTTTAGTGTGTTTTGTGTACTTCACTCATAACTGTTTATTGTGACAGGTAAACACTTGTTTTGAAAGCTTGCAGGCGTACTATTAAAACAGAAGTGTTCCTGACATAGTCAAGCTGTGCTGTCAAATGTTTATCTTTTGAATGATGAATGCTGGCTTTTCTTTGCCTTCCTTTCAGTCTGTGTGGAACAAATTTGAACAGTCTCTCCCAACTTGTTCGGGCTCAAGTCACCTGGGGGCCGTAACTGAGAAGCTGATGGGCCAGAGAGCTGCCCTGTAATTATAAGCCCATATGCCCATAAACAAAGGTGATGCAGAGAACAAATGGGGAGCAACAGGGTAAGCAAGAGCCAGCTCTGTGCCAGGCCCATCTGTAAATGGAAATGCAGATGTTGAATTTTAAAAACCATATGAGCTTTAGAGTTCAAAAGAATGGGATATTTCCAGCACTTAGGAGATCTAGGTGATACACATTTCACAGGTCTAATTCTGAAGAATTAGGCTAGCTAAAAACTCAGAAGGGACTGTATCAATTTTTCCTTAATATTATTCTGCTCTGTTTTTATTTCAAATAAGAAATTAGAAAACCTGGAAACAATTTAGTTATAGGATAAATTGGATATATATGTAGTCACAGAACTTCAGACAATCATAGAAATTATTGGCAAAAATGAATAAGGAGTCTTTCAGATGAGAAATAAAATTCTCTGCTTGGTTCAAATATGCTTTCTACGGAACAAGAAGACTTGCGAAAAGAGACAGAAATTTCTCCGTATCTTAGTGTAATTGCATATGTTACAAGGCTGTGGAATTCAGCAATGATCCCATGGGTTTTCAAGTGGATTTCAGATATTTCACAGTGTGTCAGTTATAGATTGAGATATCAGACTTTGGGGAGAAAAGAACAATCTTTTATGAGGTAAAGCAGCACTAGATTTCCATGAAAATACAAATGCTTAATGTTCTGCTGCTGCTGAAATTCTTCTTTGTTCTGCTGCAGCAGCACTTGGACCCAAAGTTTGCCAACCTTAATTGGTGCCGGTATAATCAACACCATCATACTGGCCACCCGAGAAGGGCACAGCATGGGGATGAGAATGGGACTCTCAAATTTCTGAACTGACTTAAGGAAAATGTTTTTACTTGACAAATAAAGCGTGAGACTCACTGACACAGGAGGCACTGGAAGAGTTTTCATCTTAGGAAAAGTTCGAAGAACAATAGAGTATTCTTTATGATTTAGAAAATAAGATGGCTCACAAGAATTACAAAAATAAAACTGCTTCAGAAAAACATTAAACATTAAAGTGCAAGTCCTAGATCATCTTTAACTGCAAGGGCAAAAGAAGAAAGGAGTCAAGTCACTTCACCAAGTCTATAAAGTCAGTTGGCGCATACCCTAGCTCTGTCTACAGAGGCTGGCCCATGCAAAAAAGCTCATAGACTAAATTAGGCTGTTACAGCTGACGGTGGAATTAGACTTTACTGCCTACAGAGACACATATGATATACCTTTGATCCATGCTTAACACGGGGAATTTGCACAGCATTGTTACTTGGCGGAGGGATCGCTCTGAGCCCATTAGAGAGGACTCACGTTGCATCCCTCTGGCAGGAACATCTGGTGACCCATAAAGCAGCCCAAGCTCTGGCGCTGCAGCAGAGCAGCTCATGCGGCTTTACTTACAGCACATCAGTCCCGCGGCTTAGGCAGGCAGGTCTTCTGCAAAGATCCCGAGCAGGGGTGCTTGAATTGGCTTCGTGTGGCCTGCGAATGTCTCAAAAGGCATGGGCTTGTGAAGCAGGTCCTTCAGTGTGCACTCAAGGGGGGAAGCAGGGGGAAATAGCCCGTGAAGGCAAATGCTAAGAACCATAGCAGAGAGGCTCTGAAGACCACTACCAAGGAATGCGGTGGTTGCATGTGCCCAAGGGTGGAGGTTAGGCCGCATGCAAGGGGAGCTGGCGCCTGGTCTGGCAGAAAGGCGACCGGTGCTCAGCTCCTCACAGCACTCATGCTGCATCTGCACCACACACCCCGCTGCCACGAGGGGAGCTGGTGTCTACAGGCCTAAAGACAGACCAAGGTTTTCATCAAATGATGGCTTTGGGAAGGGCAGTCATTCAAAAAACAGTATGAATAAGTACTAGAAGGACGTTTAGCTCAGATTTTCTTTTTCAGCCTAAAATATTTCCTCTTTCTTTTCCCCCACGGCTGTTTCTTCAGGTGCGCAAGTAGCCTGATGTCAAAACATATATCATTACAAGCCAACGCTAATTTGAATGCATGTTATGAGTTACTGCTCCAGGAATGATGCCTTGGGTGCTGAGCACCCTCATTGCTCTCTGAACCCTTGTGACACTTGTACAGAAACAGGCTGGCTCAAAAGAGGTTTCCATCATTCCTGCCCAGCAGATTTTGCAATCAGCAAACTATTTGGTTATTTTCCTCCTAATCAACAGGGTGTTGTTCCTTGTGCAAAATGTGTTGTGCAAAACAAGAGGAGATCACAGTCCTGGGAGTCCATGCTATGGATTGCCTTTGTCCTATCAAATAAAAAGAATATGAAAAAGGCAGTAACAAAATAACATTAAGCCTCTCAGAAGGCTTGGTAAATGATTTAAATCATCATAATCTATAGCATTTTCCCAGCAATTAAGTCCGGACATTCAGTGCTGCTAGATAACACTTAGAAATCTGCCTCATTGCCAGCAGTTCCTTCAGGTAGGGCAGGAATTGCTTCTTACTGGAAGAGTGTCGGACTGCGATGCAACAACCACTGGCTCACCAGCCAGTCCCCAGCTTCAGTACAGAGAGATTTGGTTGAAATATACAGTTGCTGGGGATTTTTTTTTTGTCAAAAAAACAGAAAACTTGAAAATTAGCTAAGAAGGGAGAAGGATATGTCACATCTTTTGGAAAGGGAGGGAAGAGGAGTTAGATGCATTCTGCTCTTCCTTTAAAAATAAAATTTGCAAGGAAAATCAATTCCAAATGAACCTTTCAGAGTTACCCCCATAACAAGCTACGTAAACAAAGACCCGTTTTCTTTCCCAATTCTTCCTTTCTCTTCATATCATTTTTGCCCTTCTATTTATCTGCTATTTGTTTACACATTGCAGCTTTTACTCTCATCCCATCCCTTCTTGCTGCCATGCCCTTTTAGCACTCAGTTCTGTTCACCTGAGCTATTTGAACCACCATTTATAAATCAGTTCTTCCTACTGGCAAAGCTTGATGTCTGACTGCTCAGAAGAACAATATTCAGATGTGTTTGATTCCCATGCAGTAGAAGACAATCATGCCCATCATACACCTTTTAGCACTCAGGATGCCAGATGAACTGCATGTTGTCCCATTTAGATTGCAATTATACTTATTTTTTTTAAAAAAAAAAACCAAGTTTGTCAAGGCAGGATAGCCACACAAGCCAGGTAAACAGGCTTTGAAAGGTGCTCATCTACCCTCCAGAGCCCAACATGTTGACTGACATTGCTAAACCCAGCTTGTGCTTGGTGAGGGAAAAATGATTCAGATAATCAGTAAATGCTTTGAGTGCAGCCTTCAACCACTCCAAGTTACATTAAAAAAAATCTAGAAATTTAGGTCTATTTTCAAAATTCTCCCAGGCTGGTTTCATATATCATCACAGTTGAAACTGTTATCATGATATATTATACATAGAGACTGCACTACATCATCAGACTTCTGACACTGCCATGTTCAGGGTGTGCCAGGATACAATGTAATGAATTACAACAGTTGACATTGACAAATACACTTTAGGGGAAGATTAAATTAATTTTTTTAGCTGCTTGCAGTTGGCTTAGAAAGTAATTTTTATTAAATAAACTAGTGGGAGAGTGGGCAGATTTAGAGCCCTTGGGAACGTTAAAGGAGATAGAATACAGGACAGAGAGAAAAGCAATAATTTCAATTCTCACACTAACTTGCTGTGTGATTTTGGAGAAAATCAGATAGGCCAAATCCTGGCTTTTTCACCCACAAAAATGCAGCTCTACTCAAGATGTAGCTCTTTCAGACACAGATGTCAAGTTCATAGGTACAATCACATGTCTCTGGGTTGGACATCAAATGATTCCCACCAACTTGAGTAGGGTAATGTATTGTTTCATAGACCTATCAAAGAAATATATAGTAGATGGGCCCTCACCCATAAAAACTATAGCGATCCAATGGTATTTTCATTAAAATAAAATAAAATAATAATAACAATAAGAAAAGGATAAAGTATGGGTGATAAAGCTGGCCAAAAATTCCTTTCACAAGAAGCAGAAGTTGGTACGTCTGAGGAAGCCCAGAATATTAAACATCTCTTCACTCTAAAGGAATGTTTTGTCTCTTCATGGGGAATCAATTAACCACGATGTTTCATGCAGGTAGACTTTAGATTAGTACCATATCCCTTCACTATAGATAATTAACCTCCATTTCTGAATTAGCAGCAAAATAAGTCAGTTATTAGTTTTTATAATGACTAGAACTCAATATTTTGGGTAGTTAAACACCCAAGAGTTTAAATTAAAATAGACATCTGACAGAAATCCCTAAAGTGTTCTTCAGATCATTAATACTATAAATTCCACAGTAGATTGAACTGACAATGTTCCTTTTTCCTCCTGGAGCACTCCAAATAGATGAGCGACTCCCTCAAATCAGCATTCAGTTTGATCTCTGAAATAATCTCTCCTTGATACCTAAAGCCTCAAGGCCAACAGCATAGTTAAACTGATATCCTCCTCTTACCAGAAGAATAATTCTAGCAAAGGATAAAAATGAAAAGCCTCCTTTCCAAGTCTATGTGTAGACAGCTGCACACATTACAAATCCTTTTTCACATCCAAGAGGAAAATCCCGGCTGTGGCGAAGGGCAGAGGAAACACTGGGAGGAGCAGAGAGGCCTTGGGGCTCTTGCTGCCTCCTTGGGCAGGGTGGACTCATCTGCTGCCCTGGTACCGCCAGGGTTGCTCTGGACACTCAAAGGATCTGAACGCCCGTGTCTTGCTGGATATTGGCACTTGTTGAGCTGTAGCGGCTCTCCCGTGGGGCTGTCAACCATGCCTGCTCTGTAGCCCTCACAAAGCAGTTTCGGCAATGGAGGGCAAAGCCTGCAGAGCTCCTGGGGGATCCTCTGTCCCCCCTTTTTTTTTCTTCTCTCTTGACACTTCAGTTTTGGAAAGACAATTGCTATTCTCCAAGAATCTGGAGGACGCTTTAACTTGGGACCACAAAGGAAGTCTACCCATACAAACCAGTAGCCAGCATGTACTTAAACATAAATACATGGGGACAGCTATGTGCAAGGACAGACTGACCAATCCTCTGAAAAGGTACGAGAAGCACCATTTGGGCCAGGGCCCCGCTACAGAAGGCTCAAGGTGGAGAAGGCAGCATTTAGCATCGTGTCCTGCGTTTCTAGCAGTAGATGTGGGTGCTGAGCATTGCTTTGATTTCAGAGTGGATCTGTACAGCCACCGACTCTTCCTCAGCCTGTCCTTGTGCATTGATTATTCCAGCTCAAGTTTCATGACTCGCACTTGTCTCTTTTTAAATTATTATTTTTATTTTTCTCCTCTCCAAACCATATCTGCAATTTCTTGAGCTCATTTGCATTCTCATCCTGCTGCCCAGTGTATTTCCAGTACCTCCTAGCTTGGTGCCATCTGTAAATTTAATAAGTGCACTATCTATTCCATCACTCGGGTCGTTAATGAAAACATTGAATAGAACCTACTGTCTCCTTCCTCCCCAAGTCTCAGTCAATCTGTCTTTCCTATTTAGGGGCCTCAGAGGATATTAACGCAGGACAGAAGTGGGATGAGTTACAACCTGGACTCCTAGGAAAACCATCACATCCCTCTCTGAGGTCAGGGAGTTTCAAAGGTGGCAACACACATCCTGAACATGCTGCTTAGTGCACTGCAAATCTTGCCAGACACGTATTTTATTCCATTTTAGCTCCAATCAGCTGTGTGTAAAAGCGCAGAAGAAAAGAGGAAGAAAGAGACCTCTAGGGATCACCCTGCTGCAAGTAAAATGTGTATTCTAAGAGAAATTAATGTTTGCCTTCCTGTTTATGTGAACCAATTAGGGAAAATATCACCAGGGCATAGGAGAGACTAGCAAGGGATGTGTCCCAGCCCATGGCTTACTAGAAAGAGGCATACACAAGTAATAAAATACTTGTCTCTATTTTGCAGTCCTGTGGCTGGTAAGTGGCTGGGGAAAAAAGAAGGCAAGAGGTGACAAGAAGATTGCAGCAGTACTAAAGATAAATGATGAGCACCCTTGTCAAGTATATACGCTAGAGTTAAAAGAGTTCAGTGTGGAGACAGGAAGGTCTCCAGGAGGGGTAATTTATAAACAGAAGAGGCTGACAGGGCTTCTGTGCCTAAAAATGTGCCCATTTTTCCCCAGCTTTATCAGCGGCTCTAAGAAAAGGTATTACCTTTCCCTACAACCTTGCCTCTTGACAATACCAAAATAGAAAGATATATTTGCCTTGGCACCCGGAAAGGACAATGGGAAATAGATGCCAAGAGCCTAGAGAGACAGGCTACAGAAAGGAACATTTTCAGAATAAAAAAGATCAGTGTTAGAGCTTCTCAGGAATTAAAATTTATCTCATGAAATATGTCACCAAAAAGGAATGAAGACTGGTTCCCCTTTTTCAGTAACTTCATTTTTTTGTTTGCCAGATTGTTTTTATCAAAAAATGGAAACTTTTCATCAGAACATTGAAGGTCCCTAAACAAAACATATATAGCTTTACAGCAAACAGAAGCCTCCTATAGGGGCTTTTTAGGGCTCTGTGACATTACTGCAAAACAGAATGATAAAGAATAAGCATTTCAAGGCATTTAGTACTGATCCTTTTTGTCCTGCAGCATCTCAAGAGCTTTCAAAACAAACCAGTAACAAAATCAGTGAAGGAAGGAAGGGGACGGATGGAGATGGGGCTCTGTGCAAGGGCAACAGGGAATGACGTGGTGCCCTGGCAGCCTCTGTCACCTCTCTTGTGGACAGGACATTATAAGCAGCAATCCCTGCATCTGAGTGCCAGGTTCATGTCCCCATCAGCAGCGCCTTTGAGGGGCTCCTGGGATGTGTCCCTTGTCCCTAGGTGCCCCACAGCCCTTTCACTCTCTGACACCATCACTGGGACTAGCGATAGCCCTTCCTGGGCTCTCCTATCCCATAGACAAGAGGAAAATGAGTAAGTGGGGTGAGGGAAGAGCTGTTTCCACCTGGGAAAATTTTGCTGCTGTTTTTAGTTGTCGGTCTGTCAGTCAAAACACCCAGCTTGGCAGGAGGCTGCTCCCGCTCTGGTAATTACCAGGGGTGCTTCTAATCTGGCCCTGTCTTGATCTTTACACTCTGCGATCACTTTATTATTCAGTTTTATTTTATTATTCAGTTTGATTTGGCAGCTGCCTGGGAAACCTAAGGCTACTCAAGCTGGATATGTTAAGATCTCTAAAATCTGTTGGTCTTTCAAAGTCTTCAGGCCTGTAGCAACCTTGTTAACTCTGGAGCCACAGCCCGTGGGCTTGGCAGAGCACCAAGGGCAGCCCTGCAACAAACTCAGCAGGTACCATAGAGGAGATGCCTGTGGTTTTGTCCCTGACTCGCAGCCAGCCTTGCCCGGGAGCACTCAGGGGCTCCAGCAAAGATGGACAAGATTCAGCTGACCACTTGAAGAGCATGTCCAGAACTGGACAGGGAAAAGACAGAAAAGGTGGTTTTTACTTCGGAAATCTAAAGTTAGGAAGCCCAAGTTTCTGCGCAATTCCCCTTCACTCTGATGGGGACACAGGTGCTACCCTGGAGGTCTTTCCTCAAAATCCTGTTGTGAGTCTTTCTTGGTCATATAAAAAAAAACCCCCAAAATAGCAAATGAAAAACAAACACACACAAAAACACCTACTACCCTTGCTCTGCGGGGTCCTTTGGATCTCACTTCTTCAAGGCAGAGATTTGCAGATCATTTAGTGCTCTGGTTTGATCTCCTTCTCTACTTTGATTTCAAATTGCTCAGCCTCCTCTCGGGCTTTTCATGATTAAAACTAAGATCCACCTTTCCCCTCTCTGACTTCAAATAGTTTTAATCCTTCCTCCCTGACATCTATTTTCCTTCTAATTCCCTAAAGCATTCCTCTTCTGGGATCGTCCTTGTTCACGTTCTATTACATGTTCAAAGTCTTCTGTGTTCTTTTATCCATGTCAGGCTTTCCTGTCGCAGGTTCCTCTGATTCCGCCTTCAAGGGCAGCAATGTGCATTTTGCATTTTCATCCACAGCTTTAGCAGGTAGAAGAGCCAGATTCTCACTGCTACTCCGTGTTCACACATCAGAGGGACAAGAAAGCCAGAGAGCAAATTCAGCTGCCCGCACAGAAGGTTAGCAGGGCTCCAGCACCAAGAAACAGCAAGAAGTCTAGAAGTCTTCTTAAAGTGCTCCTTGCTTGCAAGCATCTATCAGCCGTGGCAAAGTCATCTCATCTGTTGTCTACTGATACACGCTGGAGGTCTCAAAGTGGGGACTTTCTCTCTTCTGCCTTCCAACAGAGGGACCAAGGTGGAGCTTTACCACTCAAATACATTTGTTTCTATTAGTAGGACTGAGCTCTACCTGCTCTCCTTGAGATTACCACAGTGAAGGGGTAGAGAAGATTCATGTGGTCACTAGACAGATCTACATTGCTATGCAGCTTGATCCTTATGCTATTCCACCCAAGCACCTAGAGAGCCGGAGAGGCTACATCAAGCTTGCCTTGGACCTCACCTCTCTGCGGTCCAGATGCTCAGACCTTCCTATTTTCTCCACTACAGGATTCCCACAGCAGCTCTTGGGATAAGCTTTCACTGTAGTCCTCCTGAGTTGCTCTCATTTCAGTGCGCCCATTTTCACTGAACAGTAAAAGAAACCTATTGGCACATCTTGTGGCGTGGGGAAGGTGGAACGCAGTGTAGGATGTGGCTCGCGTGGTCCAGTTTGCATCAGCCCTGTTGATTTTCTTCTTACAGCCAGGCAGAAAGAAAAGCAGCATTCCCCAAGCCTGCCAGCTACCCCTGATATCCACATTTTAATACCCAGTGGATTCCCACCATTTTATACCCTTGGAAATATTTATTAGGGGTGCTTTTAAGATAAAGTAGTGCTCACATTCTAGTATTAATATTATGCTTTACATCAGTTCTCATACATCTCCCTTCTCATCCTAGCGCTTGAGTACTTTCCAGTGGTGAATTAAGTAACATGACTAACATCTGTCATGCATGGCTTGTTCTTCCTCTTTATGATATAAAGAGCTCCGAAGAGCTAAGTAGAAAATCTGCTTTTCTATTTTTTTTTTCAAGAAGACTTCTGGGCATAGTAGCTAATCTGAGTAAGAGCTATAGCTAGTCTATCCTTAAGTGTGGAGATATATGCTTGGAAAAGCAAAAGGCAACTCAACCTGCTGCTAGGGGAACTAACAACTCCCAGGGCTCTGAACCTTCTTGGCAAACCCTTCCCTCTAGGAAGAGAGCTGCCAAGTCAGAGCCACTGTCATTAATACAGCCCTTTAAAGCAGGGCTCCTTAGTTGGTACCCAAGCCTTACAAACAAGACACTCCATGCTCAAAAAGCACCTAACGCAAAGCTACTGACTTTCTGTTATCCTTCTGTTGACATCAGCGTACGTTGGGTCAGGTCCTCCTCTTGACAGATGATGTTGGATGTGCCTAAGCCCCTAATGGTAATCCATGGCAGATGCCTAAGTATTTTGGAATAACTCCATCTGCCTGGATACCTTTTAAGAAGTGGCCCTAAGTGACTTATCTAGCAGAAGGCTATAGCTCAGTCATACAGTTAAACCAGTTCTGCTGCTTTTTGGTCCAGTGCTCTAACCTTCAAGCCCTCTTTTTCTCAGATAATACAGATGGTAGAGAAAAGCTGTGTGAAGGACATGACATATCAGATGGGGAGGAGAAGAGACAAGCAAATGCAGAGCAGGGTCAGGTAGCATAAACTTCAACAAAAACACTACACAAACAGTGTGTAAGTGTGCAAGTGTTATAAGAGCAGTCGATCTGCACATTGCTCACAAAGCCAATAAAGCACAAATCACAAATACCACTGGTCACCTGCAGTCCCAGAGACATTGGTATTACAAGCCCTAGTGCACTGTATTTAATGCTGCCATGGGGGAAGATGTACTAATTACATTTAAGTTTTCCAAGATTTCTGCTGGGAGTATTTCACAGAAAAGATAATTGTTCTTTGGGGGGTTTCAGCACTCGTTTATTTAATTACGCCGGCGTTTTCCTATATATTGTGAAAATGCGAGCAGAAAGAAAACTATTAGCCAGATGTACAGTATATGCTGGGAAAATGCATATGCAGGGGAAGGATGCAGAGGAAGAGGTGGGGAGGAGGCAGTGAAGGTGATGCTGGCTCCTGGCAGCCAGGGAGCTGCTGAGTTTGGAGGGAAGTCACAATGGATCACCAGCGAGAAACTAAGTGGAACATCGGTCACCAGCCTCCATTCAGGGTTACGTATATTAAAACTAACGTCATAAACAGAAATGAAAAAATACGGATTTCTACAAAACTCACAGAGGGACATTTCCAAAATAATACTCCTTTCTGCACTGCTACTATAAAAATGAGCCTTAAGTTGTATGTGCCTGCAGCTTCCAAAGAGAGGGCTAGCCTGTTAAATATTGCACTTTGAAACCCTTTGAGAAGTATTTTAAAGCTGTCAAAGCATCTTGACTCCACCGTCTCAGTCAAAGGTAGGACAAAACATTTTGACTCACTGGAAGGAAGGGTTTCTGCTGACCCAACCAAAAGTGCTGGCTTTCTTTCATTCCTAATTTTCACAAATCTGATGTTCTGGAAGGAGTCCTGAAGAAGGCTGGGAAGTCCCTTGAAATCATCTAAGTTCTCCTGAACTGAGAAAAACTCCCTGAACCTTCTCCCTGCGAGAGGCTGAGGAAACATCTCTACAGGCAGCCTTCAGTCGAGGGCAGCAGCAGTGATTGCTGCTGTCTCTTGCTCCTTCAGAGCTAATCTAAATGGAACTGGTAGCTGCCCGTGAGAACAGCTGGTCATTAAGAGTCCTGGGCAAACAGATGGCAGTAAAAGCGGCTTTCTCCCAAACACAAGGGTAAAGTACCTCAGAAATAGCCTTCACACCATGTCAGCAACAGCTACGTTTTCAAAGGGCAGTATTTGTGCCAGTCACATAGTGCTCAGGTAAATGATCAGTGCTCCTTGGACTCGCAGCAGTGCAAGCGAGGAGACCTGGAGGTCCCTGCTGGCAGCTCGGTGCAGCTCTGAGGGGCTCACACTTTTCTTTTATATTGTAAGATGATTCCTTACACATGTGGTAGCAAAAGCTAACAGAGCATCAATAATAATGAACTACATGCTCACTAATATTACTAAAGAATACCACCAAGCTGGGTGGAGTGGCCGACACTCCGGAGGGCTGTGCTGCCATCCAGAGGGACCTGGACAGGCTGGAGAGCTGGGCAGAGAGGAACCTCATGAGGTTCAATAAGGACAAGTGCAGGGTCCTGCACCTGGGCAGGAATCACCCCAGGCACCAGGACAGATTAGGGGTTGACCTGCTGGAGAGCAGCTCCATGGAGAGGGACCTGGGAGTCCTGGTTGACACTACGTTAACCATGAGTCAGCAGTGTGCCCTCGTGGCCAAGAAGGCCAATGGGATCCTGGCTGCATCAGGAGGATGTTGCCAGCAGGTCAAGGGAGGGGATTCTGCCCCTCTACTCAGCTCTGGTGAGGCCTCACCTGGAGTTCTGTGTGCAGTTCTGGGCTCCCCAGTAGAAGAGGGATGTGGAGCTTCTCGAGAGGGTCCAGAGAAGGGCAACCAGGATGATTAAAGGAATGGAACATCTCTCGTATGAGGAGAGACTGCATGAGTTGGGCCTCTTTAGCGTGAAGAAGCGAAGGCTGAGAGGGGATATGATTAACATGTATAAGTATATGAAGGGGCAATGTAAGGAGGAGGGGGCCAAGCTTTTCTCAGTGGTGGCCAGTGATAGGACAAGGAGTAATGGGTGCAAGCTGAAACACAGGAGGTTCCATCTCCAGGTGAGGAGCAACTTCTTTACTGCGAGGGTGACAGAGCAGTGGAACAGGCTGCCCAGGGAGGTTGTGGAGTCTCCTCCTCTGGAGGTCTTCAAAACCCACCTGGATGCCGCCCTGTGCCATATACTCTAGGTGTCCCTGCTGGAGCAGGAGGGTTGGACTAGATGATCTCCAGAGGTCCCTTCTACCCTTGAAGATTCTGTGTAAAGAATAGCACAAACCTCTTCTACATACTTCTGCTTGCCCTGATTCTGCACAGGGTAATATCGGGGCCTGGACAAGGCGCTTCAGGCTGAGCTACAACAGTACAGGGAGAGGCCAAAGCTGCCAAGCAGCAAGGACTGCAGCTCAAGTCCCAGGTCACACAGCTTTGCCCCCTCATCCACTAGGACACCCACCAACAGCAGCCAGACACCTTCCACTCATTCACAGGCTACCCTCAACCCAAACTCCTAGATCCCCACCAGCAGCACCTGCTTTTTCACCTCTTTAATTAGCCTTCTAAATGAAAACCAGCTGAACTCATTTACTGTCTAGGTCTTGAAGTCATGTCTCTGCCCACCAGTTTCTTTTCCTATTAATGCTTGGAGCCTTGGAAGAAAAAATTATTAAAAAGCACCAGGTTTCTGAAGAATGTGATATTCTATATTTAGGAGTTAATGAAATAATTAGCCTTCTGTTTCCCAAAACTGCTGCTCTATTAGCTTAAGGGAAATGAGGTAAATGAATATTTGTGAACATGAGTATTTGTAATCCTGGATGTACCAGGATGAACAAAGATTTCAAGACTACCTGCAAAACTCACATGAGTTGCCACTCTAAAGGTTTGTTGGAGCAAGGATTTAATATCAATTCCTTCTTTATGAGGGAGGCTTTCCCAGGGAAAGATGGGTGTTAGGACCTACTCTGAACACAACAGTCTCCAAACACACATCAACTCTAGCTTTCTCAATCTTAAACCCCCAAATCGGACTAGATACCCAATAGACACAAGCTAGATAGAGGTTACAGTAGCATTTGCAAGTACTTGCGGGTACCTACTGCTACCTGCTTGTCTTCAGTTGGCTCATGTCCCCATGACATATCTCTGCAGACACCCTCCACTGACTATTTTCCAGATGAGTATAAAACATATTTTAACTGCAGTGCAGTAAATTCTCTTCTTTCAATTAGAAAGTGTGCTAAATAGTCCTGTCCTTGGGGATTCTCACTGAACTAGTCAGGTTTCTGATCACAGAACTTGTGTGTTAATGAGACTTTTAGTTTGCCTTACAAAAGCTCTTACATTTTCACAGCAAGGCTTTTAACTTCAAAAGTCCTTGAGAATTGCTGCGGCGCATCTGCCTTGCTGGGGCCTCAATGCGCAGCTCCGGTCTCTGTTTATCGTACGGGGAATGTTTTGTTTAGTGTTTATAGATATAGATTTACCGCAGTTAGGGGGTATTAGAGCTTATACCAAGTTCCATTAGGATAAACACGGATCAAGGGAATAGCTGAATGACGTTAGAGGGAAGACGGTCGCAGTAATGCGGGAAAAGGGCAACAGGGAGACGAAGGGGAGCTGCTCGCCTGGTCAGAGCAATTGCCAACCCGCAGCGCTTCCCACGCACATGCCAGCTACACTCAGTGCCTTTGGACACGCAGGGGACAGCACATCGCTTTCTGCAAATATTTGCTGGCCCCGTCTGTCTGTGTTCAGGCACACGTGGTGTCTTGCGAGCTCCAGAAATCCTGCAAGCAACAGAGAACAGGCCAAGCTGAAGTTTCTGCTTTTCTCCTGTTCCCTGGTTTCAGGAAATTGTTTCTGTGTGCGTTGAAGTCAATGCAGATATATAAATATGTTTCTGTTGTGTTTATTTTGTGCTTTTTATGCTGCAATGATTTTTCTTCTGGAGTCACACTAATGCCCTTGTAATTCATACGTCACATCCATCTGCCTGTTAAACCCTGTCACTTAGGGAGAATCAGAGAAGCGGCTGGCAGCTGGAACACTGTCTGGTTTTGACAGTTCACTCCTTAGATTTATAAGGGATTTGGAGGGCAGCAGCTCAGTTATTGCAGAGTTTTGATAGAGCCATTACAGCAGCTCGGCGGTACTCGCACACTTAATGCCACGATTTCTTTGCCATTTTCTAGATGTCCATGGCCCCACTGACATGCCCAGGTCTCAATCCAAACGGTCCCAAGGTACACACGACCCAGCAGCAGATAGAAAGCTGTGTGCCACGACATGGCTCAAGACAACAAACAGCTAATTTTGATATAATTACAGAGGAGATACAAAGATGGGGAAGATAATTCTCACCTCACAGGTCTGAGCTGCATGATTGCTTGTACAGCCCATAAAACACCTGCGCTGGAGCTCAGCTCTCTCGATGCTACCAGGCCCTAAAGATATAGTTCCTCCTTTGGGCCTTACGGCCAGATTTCACCCCTGAAAAGCCACAAGTTCCTCTGCTCTTTGATGCTTAAGAGAAACTTGGCAGGTGAGGCACCTAACAAGCAAGATTTCTAACACAACAAAGGGTTTTTTTCCTACCTTTGTCACAGACTGCTTACAAAAAAACAAGATTCCAGTATTACAGTTGGGATGTCCACAGACATGTGACGGATTTACCAGCACCGGCCCCGTGGCATCCACACCTCCTAGGCCACCTGGACATCTTATCCCACCTCTCAGCCCTGGCTGTAAATCAGCCTCAACCCTGGACTGTCAGTGCTGGATTTTCAAGTGGTCGCAGCCACCAAGCTTAGGGTCTGCTCCAAGTTCTGCCAGGAGCTGATGCCGAGTGCACGGCAATTGTTCAGGAGAGGCAAATCCCAGCAGAAAGCTCTATTAACCCAGCAAATGTAACGCCTGATCAAACTGCAGAGTGTTTCTTTCCCAGAAACACTGTGCATCTTAATAAAAAACTGCCAACACAGAAACCCCAAGACTCCTCTGTTTTGTCTGCTTTGTCAAAAACGCATTATTCTTGGCAAATCCTCACTGCTTCCCTTCTCCCTCCCTAATTTCTGTTTAGCTGTGAGCCAGAACATGAATTTGGATTTGAACTCTTGAAACGTTGGCTCTAACAATGGATTGTGACTACTTGAAAAGACATCCTTGAAAAGACATAAGAAAAATGTGAGACACAGGTGGTAGCCGTGACCTGTCCCAGAAGCAACGTGTCCCCAGGGCCTTGCCATGCAGCCAGGGCTCCCAAAATGAGGCTCCCACGTGGAGCAGCCTGCCGGGGTGCAGGGACACCCTGAGCAAATTCTGGGGTCATTCATGGCAAAGCTCCAGTTCTGCCAGCTCTTACACTTGCAGCAAAGAGCCGCTCGCTCCTGGCAAAGCTCCTGCTGGGGCCTCAGTGGCTCTTCCCGACCTTTCTCCAGCTCCAAACAGGAGAGGAATAACATGTTCATCCTGGAAGCAAGAACCCTCCAGTGAGGAGGAGGAAGCACTGCTCAGTGCATTCATAATATAGATATTTGGCAAACCAGTTAAACAAATCGTTTCCTTCCAGGCTCCTGGTGATGTGTGTGGCTGGCAAGGCTTCCTCCCTGCTGCTTGGCCACCTGCTCTCCCCACTGCTGGGCTCGCTCCGTCCCCAGCCTTGCCTGCAACATGTTGCTGCCGCCACTCCAGGTGCTGCACGGGCCAGGGGACATGCCACACACCCCAGGGACCGTCCGACACAGGGCACCTCTGTGCTGCTGCAGCTCGGGGCAGGGCTGGCTCCTCCAGCTCCTCGTTGCACCTGCGTGCTTACTGATCCTCATTTCTGGCAAGAATATTAATATCTTTATTAATACCTTTGCTCTGCAAAGACTGTAACACACAGGACCGCAAAACATGCCCACCAGTGCTCTGTCTACCGCAGAGATGTCCCACTACTCTGTGGTCAGTGGTTTTGTTAAACCTTCTATGTGATAAAGCCAGGCGCATCTTTGTGCCCTCCTGTGGCTGGATCAAACCACACGTGTGTTGGTGGGACACTGCAGCTGAAGGAGGAAAGGTTTTCCACTGGAAACGTGGATGTTTCAAGGACACTCCTGGCTGTCTTCGTCTCAGGGGAGCAAAGACCCGAAGAACTGGGGCAGGTGATTTGCATGATGGAAAGACACGTTCCTCTCCCCCTCGGTTCTCCTGACTATGCATCAGATCCTGCATGGTTTTCCACTTTATCCTTGAGGACATGCTCTGATACAACGGTGTAGCTCTGAAACAGGACTTGTTTTAACCCTCAGGACTTCAGTATTTCCCTTTCTGTCTCCTTTCTTTATTTTACTTTGTTTTTTGACTGAGGCCAGAACTTCCCAGCTCTGTTGGCTTCTTCACTGGACTTGCAACAAAAGCATTTGTTCTGCTGGCTGCTTATACTGTTTTAAGATAAATCCTTTGCCAACTTGGAAGAGAAGACTGCCCTTAAAATCTAGGTTAGAGCCAGCTGCCCACGGGAATGATTAAAGCCATGATGGGAAATCCCTGTCAAGTGTCTCTGGAGTCTGGAGAAATAAGTAAACTGATTGTCACACAGTATCTACATTGGCTTCTGGGCACAGCTGCCATGCAAATTCTTCTACAGCACGACAGGAACAGAGATATCCAGGAGGATAAATCTTCCTGGGATTTACCCTGACCCCACTGCTTCCTCCCTGACCCACATTTGCCCCATGGAGAGATTCTGGCAGCCAGTGCATGAAAAACAGCCCTTTATGTGCTTGTTTTCCTCCCTTTCATTCATCCGCCGTCACCAACACTGCTTTTTGATCCAGAATGTCCATCTTCATTACCTAGCCTGTTTTCAGCTGAGCAGACCAGAGGCAAAGCCTGCAAACACCAGCTCAGCACACTGCTCAGCAAGGCTCAGTGAGGGACAGTTAACACGTAAGTACTTTTGGAAGTTTTGTACCTTTTGCAAGTGCCTTTTGCAGTTTCTGCGTCTTGAATTTCTGAGGGATTACGTGAGATTTTTGTCATGAGAAGTCTGTGGGAAGGCAGGGAATTCAGCCCCTGTCCCCCAAATCCAGACGAGCACCACAAGCCTGGCCTCATCATCTCAACTCACTGCCCTAGCAAAGGGCACTGCACCTGCAGTGCTCTCTTGTACATACGCACATTTAATGCGTAGAAGAAAACATTACACCCAAGGTCAAGTGCATCAAGATGAAAAGAATGTCCTAAATATCTATTCCACGGGAATGAAATCCCTGCCCTGGCTCTGGTTTGATGAACTTCAGCATGTAATAGAGCTCACGCCGCTCCCCATGCCGCAACAGATGTGCCAGCTCTCTCAATATCCCTGATGAACAGAGCTTTATCCCCACGTTTTCCGTCCTCTACATGCGCACTGCAACAACTCCCAATAATATCTTGTACTGATCCATCAGCAGTTTCAATGATTACTACTGCAAGTCTGCAGACTTCCAGGAATCCCTCCGGTTTAAGCGGCAGCCGGATCAGGAGCTAGATCCTGTGCTGCATCTCCCAGTCCCTCTTGGGATGCATCTGACCCTCACGGAATTTAGGAGGTTTCCAGCAGCCTTGGGAACCGCTGCAGCATCCAGCAGTTTCCGTAAGCGCTGGTGCAGGCGGGCTGCCTGAGGCCAAATTGGACCCTGCATCTTGCCAAAAACATCAGGTGTGATTCGGGTGCCGATTCCTCTTTGAGTGATGGCTTCAAAGTGGCTCTCCAGGTCAGCAAACAGGGTCACAGGGCGCTGCTGGGCCTTTCTAGGCGGCACCATCCCCACTAATCCTCTCCTTCCCACGAGCCTTCTTCTCAACCAGACAACCACACCAGCACTTTACAAGGTAGGCAATTCTGTGTGACAGAGAGAAAAGCCAGGCTCCTTGTCCATGCACGGGAAACCCTTGAATAGAGATAAAGCCTCAGGATGCTCCTCTGAAACACCAGTGTTGCTTTTAAGAACAGTGGCACAGCAGGAGCGGGCAGAGCTGGGCTCAGCAGGCTGGTTCCCTCGCATACACCTGCAGTCCTGAGGGGGTTGCAGGGTCGCCTTCAGTTTGGGCTCCAGAGGAGAGGAAGGAGCTGCCTGCAGCGGGGATGTGTCAGAGGTTGATGTCCTGCCTGGCTGGGGCTGTCCCCAGCCCAAGAGGAGCATGTATTTCCCTTAGGCTTCTCGAAGAGTCTGGCTCAAGGTCTCACGGGGGAACTACACACTCTGACAGTCACACCTGGATCTGTTACGTGTGTGGGGGAGTGGACTGTCCCCCTTCTCTCTTGAAGCTGGTGTGACTCATGATGGTCCCATGATTGCAGAGCTGAGGTTTCTCAAGTTATCTCCTCCCAGGGGAGGTCATCTTGGCCCAGCCTGCACTGACAGTGCTTCCTGGCCCACACCATGGGAAGGTTTCCATCCAAATTCAGTTGGCCAAGGATTAGGATTAGGAACTCAACCCACAGAAGATAGATTTTAACTCAAAAGAGAGAAAAACCTATGCTTTCTGTTGTTGTGAATAGTTTGTGTAGGATTGATTGCCTTGGGGGGCAGCAAGCAGCTGCTATTGGTACTTCTTTAAAAAAGACATCAGCATCCCTGAGAAAACTTAGGGTTCATTTAGCCTCGTTAGAATTACTCTCTGTTATGTTCTACTGCAATCACGTGAAGCAAAGGAGTTCATCAACAGTTTAATTCTCCAGCTCTCTACATTGCAGTGTCTGAGAATGGGAATAAGCCGGGAGGTTTTGCTTGAACACCAAAGAGTGTCAGAAAAAATCAGGCAATTGCTCCATGAATTCCTACAGAGGCAAACGCTCACGGATGCAAGTGTCAGCTGGGCTGATGCTGTTTGCCACTCTAACAAATGAACAGCGGCACCTGTCTGCACCCTCAACTTGGCACAGTCAAACCTGAGCTGCTGCGGCACCGCCGGGGAGGTCTCACGAGCCTCCACCACGCACTGTAAAGCAGAAGCAGGCAGGCGCAGAGGACAGGAGATGTGGAGTGAAAGGTTTGTGCAGGCGCGAGGCTCTGCCCATGTTTTGGCTGTTTTTCAATCGCAGTGTGAGAGGATTCTCTGAGGCTGCTTGAAATGGTGGCTTAAGAGCAAACGCGACAGTGAGCCAAGAGCCTGGATCTGGCAGCCGAAGGACTAGGGAGCTCCTAGATGACCATTGAAACACAGTGCCAAGTGGTGTTGCCAAGATATGATACCCCAGGCTCAGAGATACACACGGAATAATGGAACCAATTTACTCATTTCCTTCAGATCCCATGAAATCCCTATACTGCCACTCACACCCATCCCAAATACCATGTGCCACCAAGTCCCTCCCAGTTCAAAACAGGAGACAGCAGAGCTGGGGAAAGCACCAAGAAAGGCTACAGGGATGCTCTAAGGTACAGATCAGCTTTACAAATGAAGCGTGACCAAGGACACAAACTCCAAAACACAGACACAATCTCCAGCTCAAGTTCTCAAAGTTCTCAAACCACCGTATCCTGCACTCTGGGAGGATGCGTTTGGAAAGTCACTTCTCTGATCTCCATGCAATGAGTGCATAAATTTCAGTTAGGTTCCTAACACCCTGGACCACATGTTTAAAAGCATTTACCTGAAAGGAGATTCAGACACCCAACCAGCTCTGAGGACTTGGGCCAAGCTGTTTCTGCATGTTGCTAAATGCTCTACCATGTCCAGTGTAAATATACAGGTGCTGCCCAGATGGAGCCACTGCATCAGATCTGAGACCCTTCTTCAGTGCTTGCCTTATCTTAGAGAAAAAAAAAATGGGAATTTCACATTTTATTTTGTCACTTTACATGTAAATTAAGTGTTGCATATTGTCAGCAATGGATTCAGCCTGCATTTATAATAACGCAAACATACTGTCTGGATTTCCAAACAAAAATTCCCTATGTTGCTCACGCTTCCCTGCAGGAGTTGATTAATCTTAGCTTTTTTATGTTCTTCCTTTGAGAATGACTGAGTTGAAGGGGGCAAAGAAGGGCTGAGAAAAAAAACAAGAATGAGAAATTATTGCTAGGATTACTTGTTAGAGTGGCTGGACAACATTTCGGCCCTGTTTTACCAGTGCTCAAAATTAAACATATGCTTAAGTGTTTTGTTGACCTGAAATCAGAATACTCAAAACTGCGTCTGCTTAGCCACTCCAGTACACTCCAAAGCCCGTGAAAACACCTACAAGCCTTGCCATGTCAAAATATGATAAAGCAGCCCAAATACCACCTGCGTCCAGCTGCGACCACCCAGCACAAGCTCAGCCCTCCTGAACCAAGGGGAATGATCACGCCTGCTCTTCAGTAGCCCAGCAGATGAAAAGTTAAGTGTGTTGACCCTTTCTTTCGAGAGCAGAAGGACTGGAAAAATAAGGCAACCATCAGGAAACAAGGTCTTTGGGGACCCTAGAGAGTCAACATTCCTGCCTTGCTTTTCCTCTGTGCCCCAGGGTTTCATTATTATTATGTGGGCTCCGAGCCACTTGGAAAGCTCAGTGTATAAAGCAGGCATGAATTGCAAATATGTGGAGATTGACTGGGTTGTAACCTGTAACGTATTACTTATTTTTTAATTGCAAGCAGTCTCTGCAATGTTATAGCGCATATAGCGCTAGACACAGCAGAAGTAATTAAAACGAGAGGGCCACATGCAGTCGGCAGTAAAACCCCAAACGCAGACAGCTTGGGAAAACGTCACTGAATCAGCATCGGAGAGGCTGGGAGGAAGAGAGGCAGAAACCGTCAACAACAGAACATATTCACATTGCCAAATACCAGCCCCGTTTAAAGCAAAGCAGCGAGGGAGGTATCAGCACAGAGCTGCAAGTGCTTTCAACGGGCACCACCACGTTGACTTCTCAAGGTGGCTTCAGAGAGCCGAGACCAAGCGTGTTGCTCTTCTCCCATCTCCGCAAGGAAGAATCTGGGTCATGGTATCTCCTGTAGGAAAAATGGAACATTTTCACACTATATTAAAAACCATGGTGGGTAGGAGAAGAAAAGCCCAGAGAAGAAAAGCTTGAGGTGGATGCAAAGCGATCCAAACACACTTTGAATCAACACATGGCCATCAAGCTGGTTGACGGTGAGCGAGGAGCCCTTGTTTTGCTCCACTTGCTCATCCCACACTGCCCTCAAGACAGACTCAGTGTACAAATGACTTCAGAGCAGTAAGGTGTCACCAGTGTCACTGTTTTATCACTTAACACTGTTCATCCCCTTGCCAGGAGCAAGGAGCTCCTTGACCAGTATCACATGGAGCTGTGGCAAGGACAGTGACAATTCAGAATACAATTGGCTGCAGCAAAAGTTAATGATCATTTCTACATTTAAATAGTTTATGAAGATGCCTCCTAACAAGGCAGCCCTTGGACCTTACTGCTTTCTCCCCACTGACTCGCATATTATTGATCTTTTTTTCTTGAAACGATTATCCCCAAGCAACATATAAATCTTGCCCACTCCAACTCAGAAACGCCAGACAATATAATAAACTGTTTATGGGAGCAAGGAGGACGGGGCCACCTCTTCTGAGCTAGTCCTGTACAAGCTCAGGTTGTGCATTTGAGCCTGCAGAGGGTAGATGTATCAGAGAGACAAAGAAAGGAAGAGAGAAACCTTAAGGCAGATCTTATAACTAAAGAACAGACATTAGTTTTAAATATATCACCCCACAGCAGCTCTAAACACTGCTAGATATAATGTGCTTGATGGCAACCTTGGGTATAACTTCATGCGCTACCGTTTAACTTGGAAAGTCACCTGCTTCAGGTCCTGAAGCATTTTTATTATTTTTATTTTTTTATTATTTTTTATTATTTTTTATTATTTTTTATTATTTATTTCTGAATATCTGAGTATCTTCATGATTTTTTTTCTTCTGGTGGACAGAAAAGCTCTTTCTATCTGGGAACAGCCGGTCACTTAATCTTAAATCTTCCCCCTTTCCCCCCGCCCCTCCCCAAAATAACTATTGCTTATATTTCCTACATATAAAAACTTACAAAAAACCCCTCATAATTTTTTTCTTTCTCAAATCCTTGAACTGCAAACTCAAGGCAGCATCGTCCTCACTGCCAGGTCCAAGACCTAAGCTAGTTATGTATTTGGCCCTTTTCTCTGCAAGCATCTGAGTTTTCTCTGCAAGCATCATGTTTTTATGTAGTTTTCTACCTAGAATTGTCCACAATCACAGGAGGCATTACCACCAAAACCTATCCTCTCTCCCATTATATACATGAATCCATGGCCAGAAGCAGCGAGTAAAATAAAAAAGTAATGAGTAATATCTGAGAGGAATCAAGGTGAAAAAAGATGAACCTGGACAAAATATTTGAGATGTTAATAACTTGGGAAAGGAGATAAGTGCACTGCAGGCTCAGCCTGTTTCCTGGAACTCATCAGTATAGAGAGAAAATGAATGGAGCAGATGTGTCCCTGGGGAGACAAGGGAGGCAACGGCAAGATCAGTGGTTAAAGCTGGTGGTAAGGAGCAGTTAGGAGAGTTTCCCTGGCCACATAGCATCCTTCCCTGCGAGTGGCTGAGGAGCAGAACCACAGAGCTGCTCTTCCTCCCAGTGCTTTGGCACGACCAGAGTTAGTCAGGAAAGACGTTTGTCCATGTCATTATTTTTAATCAGCCCTCAAAAAGGAAAAAATATTCTCAGTTCTTAAACCACAGACAATGAACAGAAATATAAGTCTCCGTAGGCAAACTTGTGCAAAGTCCTGATGCACTTTACAAGCTGTAAACTCCGCTTTTATTAGCCATTTATGGCCCACTTTTCACAATGCGGCTTTAATATTAAACATTAAAGCTCACAATGCACTTACAAAGAAAAATAGACTTTCTCATTTACTCCGGAATTGTGAGTGTTGCATCTCCCAATCACATGTAATCAGTAGAAGTAAGATACTTCCAATTAGTTTGCATATTTTCCCTGCTTGGTGCCCCACAGAGGCTTATAGTGGGGCATAAAGTACAGTGAGACAGAGAAAAAAGGCTTGGGAGTCCCTGGAAATGCCTGGAACGAACTTCTGGAAAGCACCGAGCATCCCATACCCCACTGGGATACCCCTATCATGAGCACACAGATTTGGAGGAAATAACTCCCTGTGGTTAGTGGTATTTACCATTTATAATCCGATATAGCCAGAGGTCCTATGCAGGACGAGGCCTCACGATATCATGAGCTGCAGGAAGCGTTCACAGGCAAAATAAGAGCAACACCTTAATTTGCACCTGCAGTCAGGTTAGCAAAGAGAAGCAACGCTGACTCCAGTTATACAGAGGGACTCAGAGGTGCAAGCAGCACGTTGGGGCAGAGTCCCCTGCACAAAACCTGCAGGAGCCCCAGGCTGGGTCTCCGAGGCACTGCTGGCTGCCTGGCGCCTGCAAGGATGGCAAGAGCAGAGCCAGCCTGGGCCCCGTCGCCAGTGTCCAGCGCCTGCCAGAAGGACGAGCACAAGAGTTTGCAATCCCACCACGCCAGCACGTGCTGCTTCACCCTCCGTCACCCCCATCTGCTTAAATCTGGCTCTAGGAAAACCAGCTGTTCTGGTTTTTTTCTTTTCAGCTGGCAGGCACGTGAATGTACGCACTTTCGGCAACTCTTCTAGTCCGAAGCACTGTTGGGCTGTGAAGCAAGGCTTGGGGCATGTAAAAAAAGAAAAAAAAAAGAAAAGAAAAGAAAGAAATCCCCAGCCAAACGAGCCGAGTCTCCCTGCACCTGGAATTTGCTAGAGACGCTTCAGTTCAGCAAAGCGGATGAGCTGACACTCCCTGGCTAAGCAGGCAAACAAACCTCTTGAATGAGTTTACTCAACGCCACGGAGAGGTGAGTGATAGAACCAGCCCAAAATACCCCAGGACAAGTTTCAGGGTGGACTGTGCCTTGTTCCTGCAGCCAGCAGGGGAAAGATGAAGCCTCAGGTTGAAAATCCACAGAGACAAACATGTTCCAAACAAAGATAACAGATGCGAATTTAATTATCAAAAAAAAATAGGCCAGGATTGAGAGCTCCAATCCAAGACTACTCAAAAGTGGAAGGTAAAGAGATGGTATCATGGACCATGGTCTGAAGTCCACATCTAGCAAGCTCCATGAGCTGAGCACATGGACTGACTGTAGCACCAAGGCTCAGATCAAGATGAGAGTTTTGCTAACCGACACACACACAATATGATTAACTAATCACCACAATACCAATTATTATAAAAGCTCCAATGATCCTTGCTAGGAGAGTGGCCAGCCAGTGCTGATGTATTGCTTTGCACAAGCTGTTCAAACTGCAGTCAAGTTGGACTTAATTTATAGCACCTATTCTTGGGCTGCTCCATCATAAAGAAGTTACCAAACTACTGGTGAGGGCTCCTCTAAGACCCTCCTATTTCCACTTTGCTGCTCATGGCCAGATTAGGCTCTCACCTCAGGTGGAAAATCTTTTTCGATGGATTAGCTGCGTTTCCACCTTGAGCACTCTGCAGATAGGACAGGCCATAAGAGCCGTCAAGAAGCCACCACCCATTAAACATCCCCTACCTTAGAAGAACAAGTGGGATCTACCATGATGCCACAAACAGGTCCACTGCCTTCCCTGTCATCACTGCTCCTTTGCCACCTAAAATAAACCGTCCGCAGTATTAGTAGACTATTGGATTATTCAACAGCTATTGACACTGCCACAGAAAAGGGCTTTGGGTTGTGCCTGCCGCAGCAGTAACTCAGTGACTGAAACTTCTGCCCCGCCACCAGCGCTCAGAATTTTCATAAATTAGAGTTTATTTAGGTTATAAGCGTGGCCTGGAAAAAACAAAAACAGGACGGGAAAGAGATTATAAATCAAAACTGGAGTCATTCCTAAATGCATCTCCAAAGCAGTGACTAGTGGCAGAGGACAATTGCCACACAAGGACGAACCACTCTGGTTTAGTTAGGCCTGGGAGCTTCAAGCCACAACTGTCACAGTGAGAATGCAGAGTATTAGCCCTGAAAACATACATAGACTTTAATTACAGTTGGCATTTTGAGACTGGTGATGAAGTTTGTCATCAAATGGAAAACTGCTGTCATCTTTTTACCCTTGGGGATGTGGCCGCTCAGCAGACACGGCTGTAACTGTACACTGGTTTTCAATCCGCTTTCATGTTGTCTTTGCGGTTGGAAGGAACCCCAAAGCTGTCGCATTCAGGTAATGAGAGCCAGTGATTTATCCAGACTTCTCCGTACATCAGCAGGGCACGGCCACCTCCTCCAGCTCTCAGCAGGTCCTGTGCAGCAGCCAGGGGTGACAGCCTCCTCCTGGCCCTGCTCTCTACCTTGGAGAGCAGAGCCGTCGCCCCTTGGAAGGCGACGCTGCCCCGAGGCTCGGCGGGTGGGACACGGCTCCTGCAGCTGCTTCAGGGTGGCTGGACTCCATTATCCTCAAAGGTCATCTCCACTGTGACAACTCTATGGAAGAGCCCTGCTGAGTCCAGCCGTTCACACTGGACCCTACTGAGCAACCCTACCGAGGTTGTTCTTCCCACGGCTCCCACCTAACTGCTTACAACAGAGGCCGGTCAACACTCAAAGGAGAGAAGCACAGGGTGAGGGAAAAAGACCAAACTGTCAGAGCAGTGCTAGTGAGGCAAAGGTTGCACCACAGCCCTTTCCTTATGGGAAGGGGTTAGTATCACCCAGGGCTGTCATGAGGAATTCAGATCTCTCTAACGTTCACAAGTTGCTACTGAGACAGAAGGCAGAGAGAGGCGCCAGCTGGGGCAGCAGCAGAGCAATTTGGAAAGGGGATGCTGCCGTTCAGGCCTCTCTCTGCTAAAATGAGGACTCCAGCACCGGTTCTCTGCTTTCCCCTCTCTTTTCCAGTTCCAAGCAACCCTGGGACAGGGTTAATTAAAAAAAAAAAAAAAAAAAAAAAAAAAAAAAGACCCAGATTCAATGTTTTGCAAAGACAAAGCTGGAATTTCTATGAGCCAACTTGCAAAACTGTCCTGTGAGCTCGAGTCAGGAACACATCCAGTCTCTTCTCCAAAGAGAAGGTAGGTTTGAAACAGGAATTTCTTATTTAATGGTGAAAGTGAAACAGAGCAGCTGCATCTCCATTTTAAAATGACATAAAGTAGTAAGAGGCTTTGATTTTGCAACAGCTCAAAGGGAAGCGCATGCCACCAGCAAGCTTCTCCTGCAACCTCCAGCCAGTGGTCCCTCTTTACAGCTCTGTGTCTGGGCAGCTCCCCGAGGACCTGGAGAAAGCGACTGCCACCTCCTCATGACTTCAGATAGAGATGCCAGTGCCAAGAGGGAGCCTGCCGGGCCCCGAGGTACAGATATTGGTAGTGTCCGAACCTTCTCGTCTCAGGATGTATATTTTTTGATGTTTTTTGATTTTTTTTTGATGATTATGTTTGATGTATATTGCTGGGTACAGCATTTCTTATCTTCTCGGAGAACACACACATCTCTTTGGACACCTTATCAAAGAGACAGCACGCAGGCCGCTTCCAGGGCACTGGGCTATCCAGAATCAAGGCTGGAGACAAACACAGGGCATTTCTCGGTGGCAGTGAAGAGCACCAAGGCACCTGGCATGCTCTGGGGGTAACCAGCCCGCTCTCAGTGCCGGCCTCCTCCTTTAATTCCCAGGTTATCCCTTTATCTCTTCTGAATCATCCCAACAAGCCTCTAATCTTTTAGGATTTTCCCCCTTTTCTGCTTTGTGACTTTCAGCTTTACTGCTAACCTCAGGCAACGACCCCACACACAGCAGAATGGTTTTGCTTGGCTTTTCTGGTTGTTGCCCCTAAAATTTTAGAAATGCTTCTCTTGTCAGGAGCACTCCTGGCATTGACACCATAGAGTTCCTCAGATTGCCTTTCACCTAAATATGACACATCTGCTTACCTAAGTGATGTGTCCACACACACACACACACATATATAAATATAAATCTTTTCTGTTGGAGAACTTGTTTCACAAATGCCAATTAACACTTTATACACCGAGATACATTTACAATTACATTTGGTATATAAAAGGAAACTGAGACACAGCCAAACAGTAACTCCCTCTCCCTTCTTGAAAGATCACGGCCATTAATCAGAAGGCATCTAAATGCCCAGGGGCAGAGGAATTAAATCCTACCAATATCCATGGATTTGGGCAATTCTTCCTGCAGTGGCCTGGGCTGCGTTGCCTGGTGCCCCTGAACATCTAAAAACCAGCACCCGTGCACTGCCAGGAACTGAGCGTCTTTTTGCAAAGGTACAAGCAGAGCGGAGCACGCTCAGCATCCTGTTGGATCAGCCTTGTAATGTGTCTAAATCAAGGAGAAGCCTGTGTGCTCCGGGCACAATCTGTGCCTTATCATCAAGCCTAAACATGCCCAACCCATACGGATCCTTATGAGGAGAACGACTTCAACAGCAGAACGTTCTGCTCTTCCTACAGGTTTGCAAAAACGATATTAAACAGAGGTTTTCTATTTCAAAACAATAGACAAATTGAAGACCAATTATGCAAACCCATCAGCAAACCTGGTGAACTGTGGAGAATTCTGCATTTCTGAGGCAGAATGACTTTGTAGATGGAAAGGAAAAAAAAACGCCAACCCTCTGCTCTAAGAAATTGAGAACATCTGTGCTATCAAAGAGAGAACACAGTGAATAATTGGACAATCACAACCAGGCAGCCATTTGAATACGAAACTGTTTGCAGCGTCGCAAAGGGAAACTGTGGAACGGCAATGCTGCTCGGTCGGACGCCCGCGCGCTCGCGTCGCGGGTAGAGCAGGGGCTCCAGGGTTATCTTCTCCCATTATTTTGGGCATCAGAGTCAGAATGAAAAAGGAGCCATCAGGGAGCCATCATCCAAGCTCAAGCAGCACCTTTAACATCCCGCCACAGAGTGCCCAACCACGTGGCACAGAGCAAATATTGCCCATCTCTCGGCTGACAAACTCGGCGCGAGCACTTGCCGGGAGCAGCAATATTCCTCCTTTCTGGGATGCTGCTGCAGCTCTCAGCCCCACTGCAGCCTTGCTCACACGTCTGCTGCATGCGTCATCCCGAGGATCCCCCTCCGCACGACAGCATTAGGGCAAATATTTCAGGACACCCTCTGGGCAAGGAAGGGGAAAAAAATAAAAGTGGTCAACTGGGCTGCGATTTCATGGCTAGTTGCACAGATATTCACATATTACTTTGCACAGTCAGCCTAATAAGCAGCTTTCAGAAGGACAGACAGCATAATGAATGGGTTGTAAAACACACTCATAAAAACATTATAGCATGTCTCAGAGCATGTTAGCTGTTTGTGATTTACTGGGGCCCCTGTTTTACATTTTCTTATAATTTGCACATTCTCTATTAAAAATAAGTGCTCAATGTGCGTGCAATTTATTTTAATTTCCCTCCCCTCCAAGACGCTAAAACTTTTACAGCCACACAAGAATGGCGATATTATAGTCACGAGGTTCATTCTGCAGCAATTAATACACATTAAGTATCCTGTAAATATTATGCTATAATGGCTTTAAGTAAATACATACCGTGCAGTGGCAGCACCTATTAAGTTGGGGCCACTTGAAAATGAAACATGACTAATTAATCTGCTTAAAACACCTAATGTCAGCTTGCATATTCCTTAAAAACTGCAGCACGATGTTTCAAGAGCGAGTGATGAGTCCACTAGTGTTTAATAACCTTGGCATTAATGACTACTTTCCAGGCTTATGCAAGTGCATTGGACCAGCGTGGAAGGAGAGAGAAGGGCTGAGGGAAGGGTTCCCTGTTACGAGAAGCTAAAAAGGCAGAATGACCCCCCTAGCTGGCATTGCTGGAATGGCTGTGGATGTGCACAGGGGTAGGAGCCATCCTCAGGCTTAGAGATGTCCAAGCAATACACAAGTGGTGGGGAGGGAAACTCATAAACACATAGGAGGACATTCATTACAGAGCAAGGGATCAGACCCAGCTATCCCAAGTCTCTTGTCAATGTCAGTACCCAAATATTTTCTTGCTTTCGAGAAGATAAAAACACCATGAACATAAGTTAGCACAGCTACATGGCAAATGGAAGCAGTTAAGATGACAGTCTTCCACTAACGGAACACATTAGAAAGCTCTTCTGGATATTCAGACATTGCCAGGACCACAGATGTGAAAGATCTCAGACTTTCTGCTTTTCAGTGGTTAGCTCTTACAGGTTTTGCCCTCAAAGAAGCTTAAATAAGCTTCCCCTTGCAAGACAAATATCTTCTTAAACAGGTGTGTGGTGCGTTATTTGATAAAACTTTTTTGGTTAATGAATTTTGTGGGATAACTAAATCCTTCAAGGTAATGGAACAGACACTGTTTCTGGGTGGTCGGGGAAATGTGGACAAGACCCAACAACTCCAAACCTTTGGAGGAGTTAAAGATGATGAGATTGTATGCTAAGAGATCAAGAAAGAACTAAAACGAGCTCATAAGCAGAAAACTTTGGTCTAGAAATTGTGGTCTAGCTAAACTATGCTGAAGTTGGTCAAAGATGAAGAGATTTAAGACACATTTCCTCCCCTTTCTCTTGAAGGTAGCAGCCAGGGTCTTCTCTCTAGGAAAACAAAGCACTGAGAAACTAAATTTCCATCCAACAAAGCCCAAAGCGCTGCTTGCACAGCTGGGTATCATCCAGCCTCCTGACATTCCAGATAAGCCCTTTCCTCAGGGCATTACTTACCAAAAAAAGTCATGTTAGGTGGGACCCTCCAGCTTTCTGACTCTACAGGGAGAAAGTGACTGAGACACACACGAAACCTGGGTCCTGTGTTTTAAAGAAGCTTTCCCTTGTATTTAATATTTCATCTTTGACCTTACAAGTAGGGAGAAGTGCCGCAGTCTGCAGCATGCTGGTGAATACAAGGGCAGAGTCTAAAGCACACCAAAGATGCAGAGCTAGTGGCTGGAGGCAGGAGATTTGCATCCTATGACGGGATCTCCCATAGCTTTCTTCAAAGGTAAATCACTTAGCAGGCCTGTGCCTCAGTCTCCCTACTGCTAAATCACTATAATATTGGGCTACCTCCTAAGATGTCGCTGAGCTTAATTAATTAATATTCACAAAGCATCCCGGGATAAAGCAGCTTTACAAGTGTGTTGTATAGCTTGTAATCTCTGATGTTGCCGTAGAAAGGAGACATCACAGAGTACCAGGATACCCTGAAGGAACTCCCAGTCTGCTCTGCTCTTCTCCAAGCTCCTTTCTTGCAGTGGCCCCTTCTTTTCGCAGCACATTCCCCTGGTCTCTTGCGAGCAGGAGCGACGTGCCGCATCCCTGCTAAGAGCCTCCACAAGCCACGCAAACCTGCTGTATGACCAGAGACACGTAGCTAGCACTATTATTTGTATCATTCACTGCGGTTTGTAACCTAGAATTACTGTTCAAATTGAGTCCAAATGCTGCCTATTTCACACATATCTGGGCAGCGCACAAGAGCTCTTTTAGCACCAGAAGCAAACAGAGCTACAATCAAGCAGCTCAAGACACAACCCTCTAATAGAGCAGTAATCAGTAATAATCAGCCCTTCTCTTTATGTACGGGGAGACCTAATAGAATCCAGCTATTCTACAGTGAATACATTTTCATTTATAAAACTAAATGCAAGCATACGTTATCTACTTAATTAAAATCTAAATTCTCTAACCAACCATTTGTTGTTTCTCCTGGGTACGCGTTACATACGTTACGGGTGTTTCCCTGAAATCCATGGCTAATGGACTAAAATAACTCAACAGAGTGTTTCCCTTGCTGCAGACAGCCGTGCAGCATCCGCTGGTGCTGCACGTGACCTCCTGCCCGCAACGACCCTCGTGTAATGGTACCCACTTCTCCGTGCTAGGACTCCTACTGCCTCCCCAAGTTCCTGCCTTGGGTGATAAAGAAAACAGCACTCTCCCTCACACCTGGGCAACCGTCCAGGCTACGAGGATGAGCAGGGGCCTGGAACATCTGCCCTAGGAGCAAAGGCTGAGGGAGCTGGGCCTGTTCAGCCTGGAGAAGAGAAGGCTGAGGGGGGACCTGAGCAGTGTCTATAAATATCTCAAGGGAGGCAGCGAGGAAGAGGGGATGGCCTCTTTTCAGTGGTGGACAGCGATAGGACTAGAGGAAACGGCCATAAGCTGAGGCACCAAAAGATCCACAGGAACTTAAGAAAACATTTCTTAACACTGAGGGTGACAGAACCCTGGCACAGGCTGCCCAGAGAGGTTGTGGAGTCATCCCCTTTGGAGATCTTTAAAACCCGCTTGGATGTGGCCCTGTGCCACATGTTGTAGGTCATCCTTCATGTGCAGGGGGGTTGGACTAGATGACCTCTGGAGGTCCTTCCCACTTTAAGCATTCTATGATTCTATGAAATCTGTGATAGCTTCACAAGGGAGGGCTTCAAGATCATAGATGGAGGACCCTCTTTTCATTTTTGAGACTCACTGGGACCAAAATGTACTGACAGAGGTGACAGGACCTATAGAGACCTTTACCCACTGGAGTAGCAGCTGGGAGCAAAACAAGACATGCCAAGGCATCAAAAATGGCAATCAATGCACAAATTCAGGCAACTCCACCAAAGAGAAGTTCCCGCTGTGAGAGTCCTCTCTAAAAATCTTTGGTAGAATTAGGGAATGGTAGAAATAGAGGATTTGAAAACAATTGCTTCACTGCTGGCAAAACATTTGTTTCTTTGCTCAGAAACAGGCACTTCCAGCATCTTCATCCTCTTTTCCAAAGTGAGCAGAGAACCTCCAACCACCTGCTCACTAACTGAGGCCACGGAGGCAGCCAGCCCCTTCTCCCATGAGAGGCTGGGTTGTACATCCAAATTATGAGCATCCTCAAAGGGTAACAGTTGACCAGCAGTACTAAACCTGTCTTGTTCTCTGGCTCTCAAGGGTTGTTTGCTCATTTCTCTCTCTCGCAGGTGTTAAACACCCAGCAGCTAGTGTGCAGAGCATGAAGGATTATTCTCCTGCAGAAAAGCAGGAAGCAGGAGAAGAGAGATGCAAGTGAGTCAGGGCCAAATTAAGACCAAAGGCTACTGCTCTTGAATGGGAAAAAACCTCCTAACATCCTCCCATGATTATTACCACAAATCACAATATTTATAGAGATGCCACGTGGCATTCAGCTCTGCTTCCAGAAAATGCAAAACAAAGGGGCACCTCCTTCAAGTGCAGTCTGCGCTATAACTAAAAACAATTTCTAGACTCCGTAGGGTTTTGATTCAGGTAACTCCTCACCCCCAAGAGCCAGCCACAAGATTAAATCATCAATGCGAATTAACACTGGTCCCGCTTTGACAGTAACGCTTCTTTTCTCCACCTTTCTGCCTATTTTGTTAGCTTCAGGTTTTGGAAGTTTTCACCCCTTAGACACAGTGTAGGTGTCTGGGATGAACACAGTTTCCCCATGGGATAAGGAGGGGCTTGGTGCTGCTTTTGGTACCAGCTGCTCTCTTGCTGCACCAGCAGCACATCAAGGGAGCCAGAACCTACCAGCCATGGGACACCAGTCTCTCTCTGCCGGTACCTGTGGAGAGAGCTGGCTGTGTAACTGGCTTAACCCCATTGCTATATTATAGTTGCTGTACATTCAGGCCAACACTATACATACATCAGAGGCAGCCCAAGGAAATGGCAGCGATGTCACACCAAAGGAGGGGGACAACCATAGGAAATTCAGGTTTCAGCACTACTGACATTCAAGATTTCTACCCATGTCCAGCTCTAAATCCTCCTGACTCTCCTTTTTGATCAACCATGCTCAACAGAACCTTCAAATCCTCTTCCCTGCTTCTCCTCCCCTCCACACCAAGGGCACAACCATTTCTGACCTCAGGTTAAGCATTTATCCACGGAGCTTTCTTGGAGACAGTTACTTCTGCCTCATTGTACCTTGCCACCAAGGGTTAATGTGATGTCATATTAATGAAAACCACTCCTGGACTAGGACATGTGTCCTTCAGAGCTCCACCACCACCAAGTAATAGCAGTGACACCGGGAGTTCGGTATCCTGTAGGATTGAGGTACATCATAGGTGTTCATACTGCTACCTAATCATCTAGTTTGGTCACTTTTTAGGATTTCATAGAGAAAGGGCATTGGTAAGGGAATCAGCACTAAAACCAAAACCTGCAAGTCGATCCATTGTCATGGATTTGTGCCTTGTCACTCATCCCAGTCCTTGATCAGAAAGTCAGCCTGTGCTCAGCACTGGAAAGAAGGATATCGAGAGGAGCCATGCATAGAAGTGCCTATCCTCTGCCAAAGGGATCAGAAAATACACCCAGGTTCAGGTCAGAGAGGGACTGATCTCAGACCATGAACAAGAAGGGAGCACTGGGGAGAAAGTGATATGAAAACCTAACGGCTTAAGCACTCAGATGTTGTGACCCGCATTACTTTCCTTAAATTGCTCTCCAAGAGGCACTGCTGTGCATTACACTGGAGCAAATCAGACACTCTTCTGTGCTTTAAACTGGCTATTAAGCAGCATATAATGAATCCGGGAGCCTGGAATATGAAGTTATTTTAGTTTTCTTCAGAGGAAACCAATGCCTTTTCAATAAGCAAAGAAAGAAAGAAAGGAAAAACAGGTCTTTTTTTCCCCTGCCGTTACTGCCAGCGACGACAAGGACCGCCAGCCCCCTGGCAAAAGGCTCCAGGTTTGCTCCTTGGACACCAGGCAGCTCGCTGCCTTCCTCACTGCCTGACTTGGCTTAGGCCAGCTTGGGATGTGCTCCACGTGTTCAAGCGCACCTCAGTTTTCTCCCACACGCATGCTTGTTATCAACTCTGCTAAGCTGCAGCCCATATCCTTGCGTGCTCTGACCCTCCTTGATGTTTCATCTCTCTGACCTTCCTTGGAAAAAGGAAATAACAGTTTGCCTCCTTGCGAGACAAGAGCTTCCTTCGCATCAAAGCGAGTGGCGGGGTCAGGACCCAACCTCTCCCGCACAATAGCATTAAAACAACAACTTTGAGGTGACCAGCCCCATCTGCCCGAGTCCTTCCTCGGGGGCGAATTGGAGGATGGGGCTGAGGAGAGAAGGCAGCTTCTCACCCTTCCCACAGGCGGCATCGCTTTGTCGAGCGGCCGCAGACAGAGCCTCTCAGACAGCGAGCGCAGGCCGAGGGCCCTCAGGCCACCACAGCCACCGCTGCGGCACGGGTCTTCTCCACACGTCAAGCACTGCCACGTTTCCCATGAATAAACCCTTTAAAAACATACAACATTTGCAGCAATGGCTGCATCTTATATATTTTTGCTACTTTTATGGGCTTCTGCAAAAGCAAGCAGCCTCAAGTAAGCCTGGCAGGTCTGGGGGACCACGAGGTGGTCTGTAGGGTCCTGGAGTTGTCAGGTTTCCATAGGATGAAGCCTGCTTTCTGTGGTAGATGCAGTAGTGGTACAAACAAGGCTCCAGGTGAGCAAAGAATTTACACACATACACACATATACGCTCCCAGCAACAGGCAGAAGAACCATCATCTCTGGGGCACCTCCCACCCTTTTCTTCTGCAGAGCCCCACAGGGACCAGGGCCTGATTTAACAGAAACCACAGCACAAACCCCCACAACCAATCGAGCAAAACTCACCCTCAACAAGCTGTGCTCCGGTGCTGCCTCCCAGAGCACCATCCAGGCACCCTCGGCTTGCGCTGGCCACCTGCATTAGCCTCCCGTCCTCCCAAACCCCTTGCAGGCCCAGTCAGAAGGTATTGGGTTGAAAACAAGCACAAGAACTAGGACAAACACCTGGCAGGAGAGCAGCAGGGTCAGGAATAGGCTCCAGGAGCCTTTACAGCAGCCAAGCAACAGCCCAACTCCTTTGCACAGCCACTTTATACAATGGAGAGCACGACACAAGATGAAAAAGCTCCCTCCAAATGCTTCCCTTAGCCTTTACAAGGCATCAGCCTAGGACAACCCCCATATGCACCCACAAAGTGCTAGGCTGATGATCAGTACTTTACCTCTCCCATCAAATCTTCTCCTTCAACATGGTCTCAGCAGCTGCTGCTTGTAGAGGGGTGAAGTTTCCCTCCTCCTCCTCCTCCTCCTCCTCCTTCTCCTCCTCCTCACTGATGCCTCCCAGTGCACATGGATGACCAGCACCTTTCTCCTCTCCTCTCCCTTTGAGGACTTTTTCACTCATCTCCCATTTCCCTCATGAAACGTTATCTCCTGAGCTGCTATTGAAAGCCAGCTGCCTACCATTTATACTGTTAATTCATTAAAACCAGTTCTTTATCCTCTCAGGAAATCGCAGCCGTCCTGCTCGCTGGCAGACAATAATGTTCGCGGGCTTGCTGCTGCAATCGCTGACAATATCAATTATTTAGTTTTCTGCCAATTCCTATTAGACTTTTCAGGCTAGAGAATTTACACTGTGTTATTGAATTAAAAAACAGCTAAAAGCTTTAGGGAATCCAAACTAATTAGCCAGCATTTGTAAACCCCTTTGTTCATGGTAATTTGTTTACAAGAGTAGTTCAACCTTTTAATTATGGGCACACTCATAGGCCACAGAAGGTACCATTGCAGGCGGGTTTTTCTTCTTTGGTGCTAGAAAGGAAAATAAGGGGAAGCTAATTTTACTTTAATGAGCTGTGATGACCCTGCTTGCCACTCAATGACCTAAAATACAAGTGTGTTTATAATTATAACTAAGAAAAAATAACACTGCAGATGCTTTAAGTGGGCCAGACACCATCAGCGTCCAACTGCATCGGCAATGCAGCTCCACAGCTCTGAATCTTGCTTAGTCCTCATCCTCTCCTTGCAGCTCTCATCTCAAGATAGCTCTTTGCCTTCTTCCTATTCCTATCTATTTGTTTTCTCCTGCTTTTGACTTGGAAGATGAATGGCTTGGTTATCACAGCCCAGGCATCGTCCCGCTCACTGCAGGGCTACATGGTGCCCATTTGCACCGATCCCTTTGCGGCAGGGCATCCTCTATCTGTGCCATGACGTGTCACTGTGAGTCACGACCCTCCTGCCAACCTCTGCCAGCGCCCATTCCCATTAGCACGGCAGCAAGGAATGATTTTCAGAACAAATGCTGTGGTTCCTACTGGCAGAGGATTTTTTAGTTTGTTAAGTAGGGAGCCGTAGTGAACAGTTTGCTTTGTGTTTTAATCACTTTACTGGAGTCGCTCACTGGGGCAGGATTGTTCCATGGGAACGGGGCAGAAGGGTCTGGGCCGAGCTCCCAGGAGCAGGAGGTTTCCTGCCCTCGGGCTATGACTGACTCCTTGTGCAGTGCTGCCTGTGTGCGTAAATAAAACGAGCAGCCAAAGAAGCTGCAACTGGTTTCGTCAAGGAGATGCTGAGGTGCAAAGTTCATGAGCAAAACTAGTCAAAATCAGCGCTGAAAACCTTGGCATTTGGAGCAGAATACAAAATTTGAAGATGCCCATTTCTGGGGGAAGGGAGTGGAGGTGAGATGTCTCTCAATGGGAGGGTAAACAGAATTTCATAGGAAAAAAAAATGACACAGGAAGACTGCAAGAATATTTCCATCTTACTTTGAATCAATAAAATCAAACTTTTAAAGATAAAATTGGGCCAGGGTGAAAATTGGCCGTCTGATGTTGCGGTGATGGGCAGGGCCCTACAGCCACCACCAGCCCCTCTCCAGAGTCTAAGATCAGCTCCCGCTGGTCCCAGAGGCGCAGGCAGTGCAGGGCGCAGGGATTCGGACAGCAGTGCAACCCAGGACACCACTTTCCAGCAGCTTTCCTCCCGTCCCTGGCGCTGCTGTGCTGGGCCTTTGATCAAGCTACTTCTCCCCTCTATTATTCTTATTTCCAACCTGGAAACTGTTCCAAACTCAACTTCTTTTCTACGTCTTTCAGGCACTTTGGGGTCTGTATAGACAGTATATAGCTAGGTCTGAGAGCATCATTTGACAACTTTACATTTTACTCTACTGTAAGGGCAGCTTAACATTATGTTTCAGTAGAATGACTGATTTAATCCCTTTAGGAATTTTGTTATGAGGCTCAAATAGCATCAATAAAAATGGAGATGGGCATGAGTGTCCCTCAAATATCCAGGTCTTCTGGACCACATTTAGCTAAAATATCATTAACTGTGCAGCGTGTTTGACAAGAATGTATGACAGCGCTAGCCATATGGAAAGCATAAATATTAAATACTGTATATTGCAGCCATTTGCAAGAAACTGCATTAATCCCTTGAAGGTTAATGAGAATTATTCATGTGCATCTGAGGGAGAGAAGTACTTCACTTTAGAAATCGAGTGGCTTGACAAGGCTGATTTTTCACTTACCAATAAATATGAAAATGGAAAACGGATGGACATCTCTGTATTGTGCCTGAATGAGGGGCTCATTGAGCAACTCTGCGGTTTGTTTTTTCAAATCAATATTCTACGTCATTAATATCTTCAGTTCCAGGAATCAGCAAAACAATAAATCTGGCCCCATCACAGATAGTTTGCCTCTGCATGGAGAGTCTTACAAGAGGGGAAACAGATGACAAGGAGTTAAGACAAACCTGATTTATTTAGTTAAGACCTGGGTGCAATAAGAAGAGATCAATAACTGAGTTACTCTGGTTTCAGACACCGTGTAAGGAGAAACATGGAAGTGAGATAAAATTATCCTTGATGCAACATCTACAACTGACCTCATGGACACTACCCTGCTCACACTAATGAAATATCTCACCAGGAAACACGGACAGACTTCTGAAAAGAGCTTATGTTATTTTTTTCTTTCAAATAATATTGCTGAAGTCTGTTTTGAAATGAACCGTCTGCATCAGTTGAGCTATTAAAAACCTGAAAACTTGAAATGATAAAAATTCTGCATGGCTTTGATGAAAATCACTCATTGTGAGTGCAGTCCTCACACTGCTTCACAAGCAGCAGTAAATAGAGGAAATCCATGGATTGACTTTTTTTTTTTTAATTAAGGGTTTTTCTTTAAAAAGAGCTTACTTGAGAATGAAAATACTTCCTCTTCCTTTTTTTTTCTCCAGTTTCCCTTTTCTGAAAGTTCAGTCTCCATGCGTATGCTGCCATGGATTGAACCATTTCAATCACCCGGTTTCTCCTGGTACTGGCAAGAAATGAGGTCCAAGCCCACGAAAGAGCTTGTGGGTCAGTGTGCCTACCAGGCACAAGCACCGTCTCACTGAGAAGTGCCGCTTTCAATCACTTCAGCACAGAGAAAAGAAATCCATGAGTAGAAGAGACACCTTTAAGAGCCCCCAGTTTAGCTCTTGCAACAGATCTTTACCTCATGCAAATAGTGGGAGCTGTCCTGACTCCAGAGAAGCTGCTGAGCTAGAGGGATTTATGCACACGTGAGATTTACCCTGCATGTGCTGCCTTCAGTGTTAAATGCACATGTTCCCAGCTTGCCCTCATTCAGCCAGAATCAGATAATAAATCAGGTCACTGTAAAACACAGGTAAGAGCTGTAAAACACAGCTGTAGACTTCTGACAATGTGCACAAGGAGGCAGCGTTGGCATCTCACTGGGACATAAGTACAGATTAAGGCTCTGCCTCAATCCTACCGTCACCTTTGTCACCGATACCGCTGTGTTGGTCTGCACGTGGCCGTGCACCGGCTTTGGGGGATGAAAGGGATGCGAGCACGGGGTTGGTGACCTCGGCCCTGCTGGCAGCCCCCCGCCCCGTTCCTGCAGCCGGGGCTGCCTGCACCCATGTGTGCGCCCATTTCCTGCCCCAGGAAACCACGTGGGATCACACAGTGATCCGCATGCACGCCCAGGCTCACGGCTACCATGAGTTGCGCTTCCAAGGAATTAACGTTCTTGCCTGCTCTTGCCCAGTGCCCAGGGTCAGGAGAGCAGCTGGGTGAGATGTGCTATGCTCTCTATTGGAGGTGTATTGATAAACAGCTGCAGAGGAGTTAATTAAAGGCTGCTTGGATAAGTAGATAATCAATCCCTACAGATTATTATGAGGCCATCAAATCAATAAGCTGCTTACGAACACCTTAGAGTAGTGACTACTGACATGCATAAAACCATTCAGTAAAATACACATTAATCACATCTGTAATAGTGATTATTAACTATAGAAAAATCAGCTGTGTGAATCTCCTTACCACATCAGGTAACCCATGAGCCTGGGACACACTTACCCTGCAAGGGGACGGCAGGGAAGAGGTCTCCTAGATTTTGAAGTGGGTCTCATGGACCAGCCCGCAAATTCCGGCCGAAGAGTTTTCCCTCTGTTGTCACTGCTACACAGCGCACACGATCGTCATTAAACTGCTCAAAAGAAAACAGCTGGTGATTCTGGGCTCGGTTATATTTCTATTCTGAGTCATTTACCACCTCCTTTAAATAATCACTGAAGCCTCCACAGGGATCTGCTTTTATGGCATTGGATTGCTCAGGAGTGTGCCTGTTCCCAGCCTTTCCCTCCCTCTTCTCAATTTGCAGTCTGGGCTGCATCCACCTGCGGACTGCATGTGCTTCCAGGTCCTCAGAGGCGCATTTTGTGGCTGCGAGATGGACCTTCCGCTGCTGAAAGCAAATCCAGCAGCCGCAATGGAGCCCCACACAGAGACATCAACACAGATCTTGGCCAAGTCACGCTCACAGAGCTGAGCCACCTCCAAGCCACCTTGAAGGGCATCAGAGCATGGGTGCTATTGCTCTCTAGAGGTATTTCACATCAGATACTACTATGATTTCATATCAGATACTACTGCCTTCTGCTTTCCCCTTGTAAAACCTCTGACATGCCCCACAAAACCAGGAGGAGAGACTTTCTGCAGTGAAACTTCCTTTGGAAACAAGGAGACAGGGAAGAATCCCCCCACAAAAGCAAAGCCAGACCATCTCCTTCCTCCACTTCACTCTCCAATGTTCCTCTGAGAGTTTCACCAGGTGAGATCCATAAGAGCTGCAAGACCTGGGCGAGCTTTGGGAGCAGATTTGGGAATTTGCTGCAGCTGTTTAACCCCATGCTGTGAGCACCGAGCCTAGGAAGCACTCCTTGCCTCGCAGCTCCTAGCCCCTCCTTTGTAACAGCAGGAGCAAACAGAAAGCCAAACACCTCTTTGGTCGCTGGCACCCATGCAGGCTTTGCAGGGGCTGCCTGGCTGGGATGATCTGTGAGGAGCCGGTTGCCTCCTTCAACAGACCTAGAATTCTTGAGGCAAGAATTTCCCTGCCTCAAGGGTGTTCAGGCTCAGAATCAACCTTCAGAGATCCCAATCCATCATGTGTTTTGAAGCAGATTCCTCCTGGGAGTCCCAAGAAAAATATCCCCTTAGTGGATGTGAAGGCTGGATTCTCCAAGGGAAGGTGGACGCATCTCCCGTCAGTTCAGTGCTAATATCCCACGTGCCGTAGCCTTGTGCCCAGGATGATCAGTGCTTTCCTGTCTGTGGGGAAAGCCGAGCTCCAGGAACACGCTCGGTTACGGGTCGAGGCCGCTCAGCTCTGCTCTCTGGGAGACACTCTGCACGCTGCCTGCGGCCACAGCAACGTGGCCCTCGGCATAAGCACAGCAATTCTTCATGGTAAATTAGCTGCTTCTTAATGAAGACCCACGATTTTGAGCAAGTCAGCAGTTTCGGCAGGGAAATTTAATAAACTTTCTTCTTCTTCCTCTCATTGTGATAAGCAAATTCAATTCTCCTGATATTATTAATAATATTAGGGTTCTCCTTAGCATGTAAAAAAATCCCCAAACCCAGTTCTGTGACATAACGCTGGGGCAAACGAGAAAGTCCCAATCTCGGAGCTGGGTGTTAAGGTAGAGCTCGGTCTCCACGCGCTGCCCGCAGTGACCGGCTGCCCTCCCACGGCCAAAACCAAGCTGGGCCTCCACAAAGAGGAGGGAACGGTCACCGCAGCCCCGAGCGGGTTCACTTGCTTATCATGGAGACAGAGTTTTCTCTGACATTACTGTGCGAAAGCGCGAAAGCATCTAATCAGGTCTATGGAGAATTGGAGCAGAGATGGAAAGTACCCCAAAGCAGGTGGTCTTATATAGAGCCCTTTCCTGCGATACCTTCCCACTGACCCCAAGGGGAGGGGATCTCAAATCCTGGCAGATTCTTACCAAAGAGCACTTTTAATATCCATTTCTACAGCTGTGAGGCACGATCTAGATCGGCTGAAAGCCTCCTCTTGCGCAATAATAGTATTTACTGAGCCTAAAAAAGGAATTTTTTCCTCCCTCGCCAATCTGACTATATCTGGGAGTTTCACAAGTGATCAAAGGCTTTTCAGTCACTTGGTGTCTAAGAACTATTGGTCACTGAAGGTATCATCGCTTCCCTCTTCAGAGCGATGCTCCAGCTTAACATCCAGCATTTCTTTCGGTGATACTTTCTTTTCCAAATATTCCTGACACACACGTGTTCTCCTACCTCGCTGCTCCTGGCCATGCCTTACTGCCTCGTTTGGTCCAAACATGATAAATCAATTTCCATCCAATTAGGCTACATCTGAAGAATTAATTTGCTACACTGTAGTATTTTGTACGTTCCTAAATGCAATTAGAGAACTTTAATTTAATCTTACATGCCCAATATGATCTGCTGGTACATAAGACAATCCAGTTGCAGTTTGTACTGCCTGCAATTGTGGTTGTAATTGATGAAAATTGTTTTTGCAAGTGTGTCTTGGTGTCACGCCCAACTTGATTTACTCCGGGTCTCGCCCCTGCAAGCATAGATGCACATTGGGTATTTTCTCCATGCAAGGAGCACACCAGACTCAGTAGGACTCATGAGCAGAGACAGGAAGGCCTAGGCCTTGCTGGTTCAAAATACTCATTTGCTCCTGAAACAGCCTTTCTTGCTCTCAGATTTAGAAAGCAGACAGGTTTTTCTGGCTTTGACCCACCTCCACAGAGTTACGCTGGTAATGGGAAGACCCATTCTCCTCGCTTCCAACATCACTGCAGTCTGCCTTGCTAATCCGGTGCCTCTGGGAGTCATGGAAATCCAAGAGTGTCTCCCGTCCAACCCTCTAAGAACACCAGCTCTGCCTCCAACAGGGAATTACCCGCAACGCATGCCCGGAAACCCCGCCGGCCTTGCACAGCTTCTGTCCTATAAACACCTACCCAGGAGGTGCCCAGACACCACTGTAATTGCAACTCATTTAAGCTCTAGTGCCTTCTTAAAAGATCCGGGAGGGTATTTCACTCCTGGAAAACACTTTGCAAAGAAACCATCGCTTGGAAGCATTTCAATAATAACAAAGCGTCTGCTGAGCTCAGCCAAAAGGAATGGACTGAAACGGCCCAAGGCTTCTAATTTTCTCGAGGAAGTGACAGCATGAAGGTTCCCTGCAATTGGCCATGAAGGAATCCTACAGCCTCCAATTTTGTATTCACCCACATCTCAGAAGTATTTATATTTGAAACGACAGTGAGATAACATGAGCTAAAGGTGCATGCTTTCACCTCCAGATATATAAGTAAGGGACTGTTCTCTGGATAATACCAGGGCTTGACAGAAATATCTAATGCATATACTGTGATTTTTCACAGCAGGTAGTTCTCACTATGTCAGAAGGTAAGAGTTTTAGAGAGGTGAGAAAAAAGCAGGAGAGAGAGCATGGAACTGGTTTGTGCCATGCAAGAGATGGTGAATTTGCTCCTGATTTATTTTCTTGGTTTTATTAAACACAGAACCCATAAGGGTACTGCAGTGCCAACCAGCGCAATGGCCTGTGAAATGATGCAGCGAGCGCGTGTGTTTTGGGCTGGGACAGCTTTGGAAAGAGATCAAAAAATCTCCCAAATCCCAAAGTGACAAGGCCCATGCTAATCTGATTTGGAAAATATAAAATGTAATATTTCTATATATTGCATTTTGAAAATAAAAAAAATAAAAAAGAGATGTGAAAACAGCAGCGCTGCCCAGGGCACAGCAGGATGTTTCCAGGTGACTCCTGGCTGGTCTATAGCTCTTTGTCCTTCTAGGTCCTGACGAGGTGCTGCCTCCGGGGCTTTTACTCGTTCACGTAGCCCCCCGCTGCTCTTCACTTGGGCCCCAGACAACTCACAGCTGGGAAGTCACTGCACTGCAGAAGAGACCTTGGGGTTCCTTTCCAATCAAGCAACCCAGGGCACAAGGCGAACGCACCCACCGAGGGGATAATTCAACAATGGGGATGCAGAGAAAAAGAACGGTTTAGTAATTTTTAAAGGCTCTATTGAGCAAAGCATATAAGCATAAGCTTAACGTTAAGCCCTACATGTAATTTCACTGAAGCATCTGGTTTAAATCTCCCCAGGTAAGTAAACCCAGTGATGCAAAGGCAGGAGTCAGGCCACTTTCCCAGTAGGTAAAATTTTACTGATTTACTGACCTATTCTACAGGATTGGGACCGGATCTTTTCTGTTTCTTTCTGATAGAGCAGGTGCTAATATATCAGGTGTTTCAAATGGTACTTCTAAAATATTCATTTTCCTGAATATTACATTTCTAGTCATATTATTTAAATGTATCAGGAAAGCTTCAACTAAATCTTTTAATCCCATTTGATCTACAAACAGAGCTGCAACATGACAGGTTGGATTAATACATTTGGCATTTGTGAAATTATAAACCTCACACAGCAAACAGACAGCAACTGCTGCTGCTCCTTCCCTTCCTCCTTTATAATGCTAGGCTAAACTACAATAAACCCTTTCCCCACATCTACATTTGATTGAAAGATAGACATGCAGGAAAGGGCGAAGCATCCTAAGCGATGGGCTCAGTGGGATATTGAATTTATGTCGACGCTTTGATGCTTCTGGGTTTCGTTTTCTGCTCCTGAGTCGAATTAATTCCCCTCCCCACAGGAGCCGGTTAGGATTCCACATAAACCCCCACATTTTATTGTTTTAAATCCAACTTTTGGGGGAAGACAAGAGGTCAAGGGGAGGCAGAAGGAATGAAAGGTAAAGAGGGGGCTTCTTACAACCCAAATGCCGCTGAGACTGCTTAAATACACTAAGCTCTGTTTTGTCCGGCTTCATTTCAAGAAAAGAGAGGAGTGCTTTTAAAGAGGCCCCTGAATCCTCATGTTCAATCCCATGTCCTTCCTGACAACCCTCCTCCCTCTGCTCTTGACAGGGGCGCCGTTGGCAGTGTTGCTTTTCCTGCAGCGCTCCCGGCCAAGGAGTGGGAAGGGGCCAGGCTCCCTCCAGGATCCCGAGGGTCCCAATCGCCGGCAATCTTTCCCACAGTTTCCACAGTCACCAAGGACACTTTAAGGCCACAAAAGTAGAAGTGTCTAAGAAAGGGGGCAATGGAAAGGAATCGAGGTGCCTCCACATCAGGAGGGAGAAAAGGGCAATGTTACCGCCCGGAGCGCTCTGCTGGGAAGTTTCCTTCCCGTAAGCCAGGCTCCAGCTGGCAAGAGTAAGGTGCTTCCAAGTTTTCCAGTTGTCTGAATGTTAAGCAACTGTTTGGGTATTTAGCAAAGCCCCCCAGAGCTGGGGTGCGGGATGACGCTTCACACAATGTCCATTGTGTTACCAACAGCATCTCAGGCTTCATCCCCGGACACCCTCAGCTGAAACGGCTGAAATCCGAGGACGTGCTGAGCGGTTCAGCGACGCTGCTGCGGAGCGGGCAGAGCAGAGCTGCTCCCTGCTCTGCACACGCCAGGGCAGGAGGTCCAAATGCTGTGTCTCCACCCTCACACCTGGGCCTTGCTTTTACCGTGTGATACTGCAGAAGCTAAGCTGGGAAAGCAGAATCAGAAATTCGCTGAGCCTGAGCTGGCACAGAGCCCGACCCTGCCCAGACTGATGAGCTCCTGCCAACCCCAATGACTCAGTGATCCTGCAGGAACCTGTAACAAGCTCAGGCTGTCTCTTTCCTTGGACATCCGCTGCTCTCAAGGGCTATTCTGCCGCTGAAATGTCCCCAGGAAAACCCTCTTTTGGACGAGGAGAATTTTCCTTTGGAGACAGCGCAGGAGCCCAGGAAGAAGCACCAGCTCTATATGGGGCTTGGCATTACACAGACATTGGGTGACTATTCCCACCCAAGCGGGGATGCTGGGGCAGGCAGAGGGTCCAGCTGGGCCCAAAATATTTTAATATCACAGCCCTGGGTGGTTTAATGCAGACCTACATAGAGCCTACAATGTGTGAATGGCTCTTTGCTCTTCTGGTATTAACAGTGTCAGATGGCATTAATTAAAACAAATCGCTTATAAAACAGGCTGGATTCATCAACAATAAGTGAGGAGATATTTTTCTTTTTCCTCCTTTTTTTTGGGGGGAGAATTTTAATGAATAAACAGCAATTCCTATTCATTATTTATCTACTTCGGAATTTTAATGAATAGTTCCCAGTGCTCATTAACAAATCTCTGTATTTATGGAAAACTGGCACTTCATAAATATCAAATTGTGCTATTTTATGTGCTGGTTTCATATAAATATAGAAATTCTGTAATTATCACTCGAATTGATCATTAAAATTCAAAAGCAGATAAATAAGCTGAAGCTTTCTGCCTTGCTATTCAAATGCAACATCTTCCTTTTCTTTCCCAAACGTTTCCCCATCTCTGCACGTGCCGTGCCCTCTCCTTTGGCACGTAGCAATGGTTCCCTTTGCAGGCAGCTCCTTCTTCCCACGGGAGCTGGGCTGGGCTCCGGCAACACGCTCGCTCTGCCCTGCAGGCCGTGAGCTTCCCGTGCTTGTCACTCTCATTCCACCTGCATCTGTCCTCTTTTTAACCCTCACATGGCTATCGACTTCTATACTGCCACAGCACAAACCGAAAGCCACTTTGCACAGATCTGTGTGTTGAACCTCACGTCTGTAAAAACAAATTCCTACTCAGCACGTGACAGAGCCAAGGAAAGCTGCCTCCGTAGGGAAGAGCTGGGGGGGGAAACCACATCGGAGCAAGGCAGACCCAACTAAACCAACCCAACGAAACCAACCCACTCTTCACACTGCCCACTCTCCTCTGGAGCATGGAACATCCTCTCTGGTGCACACTGCTGCTATCCAGGTAGCTATCTCTGCCACTTCACTTGCAATCAGACTTTGTTCCAACGTCCATTACCCATACTTTCTTTGTAGAAGACTAACGTTCCATCACAGAAGAAGCAACATCCTCATAACCTGCGTGTTTATTTAGTTTCACAGCAAGCTCTTTGCAGCTTAATCCAGAGTACACCACCTTGCTAGATGGGCGGTGGGATTCTCAATGCACAAGGAACAAGCTGGGGATGAAGAGATGCAGCCCTGGTCATGCTGGGACTCGGGGCCAGAGGCACCACCCTTTCCCCAAGGGCAACAACAGACAGGTATTTGAAAGGCAGAGTGACCTATGGCTTTTGCCTAGCAAAACATATGTCGAACCCAGCAAAACAGGTGCACGTAGATAGATTATCTGCGCGCAGCAGCACGTTCTCCGAGTGAAAGGTCATTCCCTTAAATATGAGGCCAATGAAAGCTATTGCATTTAAGGCCAGGAACATTTGTCTGCTCCCGATCGCATCAAGCCATGGGAGCAGCAGCTCTCCAGATCTCCCCTCTCTGGAGCAATCCACGTTCAATCGACTCCCCATGTCCTTGTCAGCTATACCATGTCCTTGCCACGACCGCTGGAGAGAGCTGTGACAACTGTTAAAAAGGAAAACGAGATGGGACAGACAAATGCAACAGCTACGCCTCCTACAATTTACCCTTAATTCCTAGTTTGTCTTTTGTTCAGAAATCTGATTTTTGCAGCCTTGAACCCCAGGAGGCTTTTGCCTATAAAGGGGCAAATGAAGGCTTGTTATGAAGACCTCAGTATTTAGCAACAGCACCTGAAGACATAGCATACAGCGTGCCAGTGTTTTGTTTTGTTTCTATTCTCCTCCCTTAGGATTCTGACCTCTGTTAAGTCACCAAACAAGAACTTCCTAAATGATCTCCACATGGCCTGGGTTCCCTGGATGCACCTTGGGAATGAGGTTTTCCCCCAGGAATGTAAACTGCATCCTCCCAGGCCAGCGGGACATACACAAGAGGCCACTGTGCAGCGAAACAGGTGGAACCTGGGGGCACAGGAGGTGCAGCCACCATAAGCGGCGTGTGGTTGTGCCCTTACACACGAAGAAACATGGAAGGAAATGTGGGTCCAACCAGGATAGCAGCAGGTGAAGACACCTTGCAGAGCTGCTTCCTCAGTGCTTTTCTCAGAGGCGAATTAACCAGCCCAAAAACTCTGTTAACTCTGTGTTTTGAAATGAGTCCCACTTTATATCCTGCAGACCCAGGATGCTTCCGTTATTCTGCAAAATTTGGCAGCTTTGCTGTCTGCTCACGTTCTCCTCTCCCCAAGCCTGGGCAATGTGATTTGTTGCCCTGGAAGAACCCCCTGCTCGGCTAGCAGTGACACAGCAGTGCTGAGCTCCCGAACGGGATTTGGCAGAGATGCTTCCCGAGGGCGGCGCGCCTGGGAGCACATCCCAGTGGCCTTGCCCGGGCTCAGCACTGGCGGTGTTGCTCCCAGGCGGCACTCGGCTCCTCCAGCTGCTCTGATCCCGGGGGACTTCTCACTTTTTCTGAACATTTAGCCCTCAGTCAAGCGTCAATTTCATGAACTTGTGGCCTGTGGTTAAGGAAGGATGTGGAAGATCTAGGTAATTCTTTGTTCTGCACAAACACTCCAGGTGAGATCAGCCCAGTTGCTTAAGGGCTGGTTAATCCCAGAGGAACTAAGCTCTCCTGGACTAAGCTCCCACCTAACTGAAGTTTCATGCGTACTTGGAAGTCAGGCCCTTCACATCTCTGCTATCGTCTCTGTTGCCACCAAGAGCCAACAGGCAGAGACGAGGGCGTTCTCCTCCCCTTTGCCTGGTCGGGGACGGGAGCTCCCGAGGCAGCTCTGCTCTCTGAAGTGCCTGAACAGCACCAAGCACACAGGAACCAACGGGGGGCTAACAGGGAAGCAAATGCAAGAGTCAAAGAACTTAGGAAAAAGCAATCAGAATATGCCAGAAGAAAAAAAAAAAAAAAAAAAAAAAAAAAGATCCTAATTCTCAAACACACTTGGAAGATTATACAGGCTGACTCATGGGCACATTTAATGGGTTTCTGGCAGAGTGACGGCACCTCCTCATTTGAACTGCTCCAAATGAAGGCAGAATTTTTGTCAGAAATTACATCAAAAGGGAAAGCCAGATGTTTTGTGAATCCCACCACTAATGAGCTACAAGTGCTGTTTTTTCCATTGTACAAGAAAATTATGAATTTTTAAACATATACAAAACAAATTGTTTGTGATTACATTAGACCTTCAAAAGAGAGTGGGAACATAAATTCAGAGATGAATAGCATAATATTGGATGCTTGCCTCACTGCTTGACTTCAATAACTTATCTCAATAAATCCCCCAGCAGAAAGCATCTTACGTACTTTGGCTCTGAGAAGACGAGACGCGAATGCCAGAGGAATTACAAGACAGAGGGGCTTCCTTGCAACACTGAACAAGCTGAAAATTACCAGGTAATAGAAACGCAGCGGGAGGCCCCGTGCCCTGCCATTAGCTAACTCCTGCAACGAGTGCTGCAGGAACCACGCAGGTGACGCCAGCACTGACGGTGGTTTCTGCACTTTGTCTCTCTCCTCCGCCTCAGCACCGAGACAATTTAATTAGGCAAGAGGAGCTACCAGAGCAACAGGGCCTCGAGCTGACAGACGACACAGAGCTGTCACCCTCTGTCCCAACATGACCGCCTGTCTCCATTGTGATCCCAGGCAGCCCATACAGACCCCTTTACTGAAACCTTTACCTTTTTTTTTTTTTTTATGACAGGTAAGCCCCTTCCTCCCTAAGCCACACTGCTATTAGGGCCATGGAGCTCAGCAGGACAAAGAATTCACGGCAGAAGGAGAGCACGGGGGTTGGGTCGGTTATGGAGTTAATTGGAGCATTTCCTTCATGCTTCTTACTATGGCCTAATCCCCTAGAAACACTTGTTATCCCGGTACTGGATAACAAGTCACACTCACAGAAGCCACCCAGTACTGCAACTCTTATTTTACCGACTAAGAGGTACATGAGGATAGCATCAGTTTGCCGGTAGAAAAGGGAAGAGGGTGACCCACCCAGTGAATTGTAGAGACAGAGGAAAGGACAACCTCTCCTCCAAGGACGGAGGCATTTTATTCACACACACTGCCAGGCCTCACCTTCCAGCAGCCAACACAGCAAAGAAACATAAAACAGAGGCAAATTAGACCCTCAGCCTCGTTCAGTGCTTAAAAGATAGGCATCTATATCCATATTAAGGATTCCATCAATCCTAGCCCAGGCTGGAAACTAGCTTAAAGCTGGCATTGATGGAAACTCTTGCAGCACCTCTCTATCTCTTTGGCTCCATCTCTGCTCTGTAAAGGGAGGCTGAGAGTCGCCTCCCCAGGGGCTGTGCCCCACGACTGCCCCTTCCATGCTGCCAGCATGGAAAACCACGCACAGCTCCTCTGGCACGCGCTGCTCGCCTGGAAACCCAGCCCGCCTCTGCATTGCCCATCTCGTGCTTTGCAGGGCAGCTGAGACACCTGGGTACCCTCCAGGGACTGCCACTGAAAATGCCAGGCATATTGCTAATGCCACCAGTGCTCCCAGGGGATGTTTATTCCTGCACTGGGCTTCAAAATCAATGGGACAGAGCGTGTTCAGAGCTGAGGAGGGGATGGGTTTCACCCTCTTGGGCTCAGAGATGTTTCCATAGTGGCGACTGTTCCATTCCAGGTACTGAAAATGCAATTCTAAAACCTTGCCTCTTACTCTATTCTCTATTGTTTCTTTAAAATTTCTGGTATTAACTGTTACATATTCTCGTCCTTTAGCGTGCTGGAAACATTACCCTCTAACTTCGGCATCCAGAGGACAAGAAGTTCAAAAATATTGGTATTCCATGTATGGAAGAGAACTTCAGATTCTGGAATGGGTCTTAGCTTTTATGGGTTTCATTTCAGGAGCCGGGAGACTTTTTAATTCAAATCAATAAAACGCATGGGTGCATTTACATTCATCCAGCTTTCCTAGTCGTGGCAGAAGTTTTCCAAGCTTGCCCAACTCTAATTGAAAAATAGACCACTGGACAGTGAATTTACTTCATATCAACTTGTAATGACAATGTTTGCTCTGTAATTAAAGCAGCAAGTGGGAAAGGATTTCAGTGGGATTTTTTTTGATGTTGCCCTGAAAAAAAAAAAGAGCAAATTGCTTGTCCTAAAGGTTTTGCATGAGAAATTCAGTGTTTTTAAATGATTTGTATAATATTTTCTATAACAAAAACAGGAAGGTAAAAACCCTAGTCCTCATGATGAATCTCTGCTTATTCCAGTCCTGTCATAATCTGCCTTCTTACACGGTGAGCTGCCCCTCTGCTTTCCAAGGCCACTGGTTACCTACCCAGCTGGGTGCTTTCACGGGCACCTCCCAAGCACCTGCTGGGCCACACCGGGGTAGTTTCACCCTCCTCTGCCTTTCTCCCTCCTCCATCTCCATTCAGGCTGCAGCCGCAGCCAGAAATATGTTCGAGTGCTTCAGCTCCGCTGCCCTCACCATCCTCCCTCCTGAATCGCTTTCTTAACAAGAAGATTTCCTGGATACGTTGCCCAGGGTGCAGGCAACGTGTCCCAGCCGGCCCAAAAGACCAGGCCATTTCCTTTGCTGTCTTGGCACCTGCCAAGATGGGTCGGTCCCTGCGGCACAACTGGGCAGCAAGGCAATGCTCCCCGGGCAGAGGACAGTTGGGAAAACCATCCCTGTTCCCTCTAACTGCATGGTGTTCAGTTCCAGACCCCATCCCCAGCAGCACAAAGCCACCGCCGATTTTCCCTCTCTAATTCAAGCCCTGTCAATTAAATGACAGGCAAATAAATGACAACTTTAATGGCACTCCATAACTAAAATGGCTTTGCAACATTTTTTTGCTTTATTGCTCACTTGAGTCACATCGAGCACCACACAATTCTACGAAACATCTCCGGGAGGGAGAGAAAAAAAAGAAACAAGGGAGCAAGAAAGCAAAAATAGTGAACAAAGAGATGAGGATCTGCCTTGGGCTGCCGTGTTCACCTCATCCGTCTCGTCTCAGCACAGCTGATGGGGAGCCGGTGGATGCTCATGCAGAAGCTCATCTTTCACAGCAATTTGCATTCCTATCAGATATTTTTCATGCCAAGACACTCAGCTGTTATCAACACTGAGTCACCACCAGGTATTCATAGAAAAAGGACAAAATTCAACCCTGTGATTCAATGCTCTGAAGTGCTGCATTTCCTTTGCTCCCAGTGAGATACCAGTATGGGAGAACCAAACTACCTAACACTGGCATTAACTTGTTTCATTGCAAATTCTTATTTATTCTGAAAGATCCTCAAAAGTTGGAGCGCGTAAAACATACATGACCAAGCAGGAAATGCTTATGAAGATATTTACCTGCCATATATCCTCTTGCCACCAGATGTCTGCAAGGTGGATGTAGGTCTTGACAAAAAACAGAGTCATAAAATAATTTACATTGGAAGGGAGCCTTCGAGGTCTTTAGTCCTCCCTCCTGCTCAGTGGTGTCCCAACCAGATGAGGCTGCTCTATGGGCCTGGTGCCTCTTTTCCTAATTGAGATGAACTTGAACTCCCTGTAGGCATCAGCATTTTGCAACACTCTTTGCTAACCAGTCCCTGCGCTTAGAGCAAGAGATGTGTGAGCTCTTACAAGCACCTGGGGTCCAGCTCCGAACCACTAAAGTTCACGAGACTTTCCCTTTAGTGATACCCGAAACCCTTTGATGTCAGTGACAATTTGCAAGTGCTCAGCAACATTTTAAAATTATTAAATGGAGGCTCAAGTGAACGCCCATGGGACTGTGCTGGGCTGCTGCGTGCGCTGCATTGCAGAGCCTTGCACTGTCAACCACGTACATGCTCCTGCAGGAGCAACGGGGCAACCAAGAAGGATCGCTGACTTTATAGGAAAGTTCGAAGGGTGTCAGCACAGAAGAGCCAGGAAATCGGGGCTCCCACCACCTGGTGCACTGAGCCAACGCTCTGCAGGCAGCTCCGGCCAGTATTTCCCAATTAGTAACGAGAAAGTCATTTAATCCCTCTCCCAATATTTGCTGTCGTAGGCCTTAAATATAATTCTTGCAGGACAGAGAAGCCCTCTGCGGTGAACCCACTCCGTTCCTTGCCAAAGCAAAGCCGGCTGCTTCCTACCTGCCCTTGCCCTGACAATGGATGTGAACACCCCAAAGCTCCGGCGCTGGCAAGAGTGGGGCTTCGGGGAGCCCTGCGCTTTGCAGCGGGCTCTGAGCCGCTCTGCCCCCGAGTTCCGCTTGTTCAAGGACAAGACAGAGGAGGATATTTTATTTAAACACATGCCTAAAGCACCTGCCGTGGGGAAGGGTTTCCCTCGCCCATGTATAAGTGACAGGAGCAGGGTATTAATTCTGTTTGCTTCCCTTGGATAAGTGGTTAATACAGAACATTCGTGTGTTTTATCCTATAGCATTAGTTCAGGGAGATGTGTTTATGATGAGTCCCATTATAATATACTTACACAGCCCTTTCAAGTGATGACTAGAGGTTTATTTAAGAACTAATTCAGCTGCAACTAAAGTTAAAAAGCAGCTTTCACATGTCAGCAGGAACTGCAATAGATCCTCATTGGCTGTTAGTTAAAAATAATGATTGCAGTAACAAAGCTGAGGTAAAGTGATTAAATATCTTTATTCGGAGCTTATTGGCAAAAATTTCAATGCCTCATCCAGTGCATTACTGTTTCTAATAAGTTTCTTACTAGGATAGGTAGAAATGCCCCAAACCTCCATGGCTGTGGAATGAATGTATTTCCTCTTGCCAGAAGGGCAACATTTTGGAATTTCCAGCATCTGACATTTTTAACAGCAACTAGAAACATTTGCATTTAGAAGTCATCCAAATCTTGCAAAGGTGAAAAAGAAAAAAAAAAAATTTACAGCGTACCTGCATCGTTATGGTGTTCCCAAAGTTAACATCAAATAGGTAAAGGTCCCGCTCCTCAATTCTGCTGCCCTCCAGCGGAGAGGAGCCCCCATCTCCAGTGCCCTGCCGCTCACGCTGGTGGCGGCTGCCTCGGGAAGCTGGAAATGTGAAGAGAGAGGCCATAGAGTGGCTAATGCATCTGAGATCCTCGGCTAAGGAAAAAGAGACTGAGGATTTGGCACATGGCAGAGCTGAGAACCATACCGCAATTAATACAGCCTAAATTACTAAGCTATTTATGTTTTGAGTACTGTACTTGAAAGGCTGGGGATGTTCACAAGCGTTCCCCTCTCCCCAGCACGCTCAGGGAAGCAGCAGGCTCCCTGCCCTGCAAACCCTGGACCGACCTCTTCTTACAGGCAGCTTGCTGTGGCCCGGGAGCAGAGGCAGCCCCCGGCACAACCGCGTTCAGCCTGTCCTACCACCGCCAGGCAACCTGGGAGCTGCCGCCGGCGGCCTCTGAGCAGCAGCATTTCTAAGGGCAGGCGGCTCTCACGAGCCACGAGAGCCACTGCCGACCGTGTGTCCAAGGCAGCTCCGACGGCAGCCATTCAAAAATCCACATTTTCACCCTCCTTAGATTAACTCACGTTTTAATTGCTCCTATTGCTGATTGGGACGCTAGAGAAGAGCGTACTTCCCGTGCCTTTGACGTGCTGCTTTCACTCCGCGTGGGCAAGGTTGGCTGCTAGGCAAACTTCCCAAAGCTCCCTGCTCCGGGGGACAGCGAGTGGAAAAAGGATGGAACAACAGGAACGGCAGAGCCAGAGCAGAATGTGGCCCTGGTCCCTAATGCCTGCATGTGAAAGCCCTGGTGATGCTGGGAGGCCCAGCAGGAGGTTCTCCGGGCTGCACAGGAGCCCTTCTCCATTCCTGTGCCATGGGGACACGCTGGGAGCAGCCCCACAGCCAGCTCTCCACCTTGCTGCAAGGCCTTTCCAACCAGAGCTCCCTTCCTGCCCTCTCCCAACCAGGTCAGCTCCTCCACCTTTCCATTTGGGCTTCTCCCTCCTCTAATTCGATTAGTGGCAGCTGCTGTTATCTGAGGACATCTAAATTTCCTCTTCCCGTGCTAATTAATCACTGTGCTGTGTGTGTGGGGATTAGGGCACAAGGCAGATTTATTAATAACGCTTCTAATTAGAGGGACAGATACCCCATTGCAGCAGCATTTGGGGGGAGCAGGTCCTGGAGGTGGCTGCAGAGCCATGGGTGCCACTTTCAGTTATGAGCCCCAGCTGCACCTTCATCTTCCCAGGCTGCAACCTGCGAGCAGAGAGACTGATTGGACCCAAGGAAACTATTCTGACATTAAATTTTTAGGGTACAACTACTCTGGCCTCTATGTTAGACTTAAATAACCTTGTTTTCAGCATAACTTAGCACTTGAAAGTCACCATCCTTTTTGCAAATTGCCAGTGAAGGGCTCTGTAAACTAAGCCTAGTTACAGCAACAACAGACCTATTTGCACAAACGTGTGATCTGAGTCAGTGACGTCCCGGTGAACTCCTGTCATTCGATTAGCTAGGTAAAGAATGAGGAGTGAAACAGAAAGCTGACTCCCTGTATATTCTTCTTTTTGTGTATGGAATTGGCTTCTAGGCTCCCACTGGAAAATGCAACAGAGAAACATGCTGTGATCCTGTGAACATCAGCCGCAGCACAAAGAAATGGGCTCGCACGGACAAGTCTCACCACCAAGTCACTTCACCTCTCTGGAGAGCACAACACCTAATCTGCTGGCAGCCTTTCTGATATCACTAACTTTCTTTAGGAATTCTGTAACACAGAGAATGTGAGAAAATCTCCTTGGACTCACCTTTTGTTCTGTTTTATTTTAGTGTATTTCTGATTAATCTAAGTGGAGATTCAGCATTAGCAGGAATCAAAGAGAACATGCCATGAATAAAGCAGCAACACCACAACAAGGAGGACAAGAGGCTCAGCCGTGCTCAGCTCCTTGCTTCCAAGGACAACCTCGACTGGCCAAAGAGCGACGCTTATGCTAAGGCAACTGTGGGATACTACTTGCATGGCCGAGCAATGCGAATTTAGCTGATAATCATCTTATTCAGAACTCACCAAGATCAACAGGCTCTTCAGAGACTTCCTCTCTGGCTTTGCAGCGTGTCCACCAGACCCTCAGCAGATCCACATCCGCGTATCCCCGCCCAACACACTCACATTACATTGGGTTAGATGCAGCTCTACACCAGGATCAGGAGATGCTCCTGTCCTTCTCTTTGCCCTGCACTAACTCTTGTGCACAGTTACCTGCAGCCTTGTCTCCTCAAATAAACTATTTGCACTGCATTCCCAGGGTCTCCATCTTCTCCAATAGCTTCATACTCCACATGGAGTATCCATCACCATAAAATCATTCTTTCCATCAGCTACAGTTATTTTTAATGAGGCTGGCATGGACTAACAGGCCATCGATTCACATTTTTAGATAAAGTAAACAACCCTTAATTTCTTTCAATCCCTACACTTGAGCATGCTAAATAGGTTTAGAACATTGGCCAAATTCACACGCTGGCCATGAGCCCACCTTATTAGTGGGGAGGTGCTACAAGGTTATCCCTGTGCGCTTCGCTGTAGAGGAAGAGAACTAAGAGCATATTGGTGTGAAGAGCCCTGCAGAATAACTTGATTTCATGTAATCGTCCCAAATAAACAAGGAAGATTCAGGCTTCAGTTAACACTTTGTAAAGCTCACTCACAGCTCCAGGGCTCCTGGGAAAGCCTAAGGAAGCAGGAATGCTTTTTGGTGGGGTTAAAGCTCCTCCACTGACTGCATTAAGTGGTATGCACAAAGGAGGGGTGGGAATGGGCACGACCTGCAGCACGAAGGGGCTCAGCGGGTGCCCGTGTCAGGCCTGTGGCTCCCGCCTTTCCTCAGCACATTAAGCATCTTGGCATGCAATGCAAACAACAATTTATCTTTTGCCAAATTAAGGGATGTTAATGTAAGTTTGGCTTTCAATGTTTGCTTAAGAAGGGCAATTACTTCTGATTTTGTAGCATAAAATAAAAATCTCAATGAAGCTCTGAAGACAGGGCCTTGGGCTGAGGGTCACTAAACAAACAAACAGGCTTTGGCATCCTGGGATTCACAGGTCATAAAAACCTACTGCTCACAGTGCTCCTTCAAGACAGATTCCCAAGCACAGGGACAACCCACTAGGCTGCACTGCAGCTTCTGCTCCCACCTCCAGTGAGCTAAGCGGATGGTTGAACAGATTGGACCAAACCAAGAGGCTGGACATCTCAGCAAACCAGATGCCCGTGTTTTCAGAAGTGTAGACCAAGAAAACAGATGCACATATATTTTTAGGTGAGGGAGATACTTGAACAAGGGCAATGTGGCTTCCTATACAACCTTTGGAGACCAATCTCTGCAGCAACTACATTCCTAATTTAGGTATTCCACTGCTGAGTAGAGTGTATCTGGCCCTAAATGTAGTAGTTTTGGATCCAAACAACCTGTGGGACACATCCCTTTTTGCAGCACTCCTTCAGTTCCGAGGAGACAGGAACTGCTGCAAGGATGATGTCCTTGTGGGAGCAGGACCAACAAAACGAATGGAAACATGGTGAGAAGTAACCCACGTTTAGTGCTCCAGCAAGCCGGCACTGCAGGATATAACACTACCGGAGGAGAGGGAAGGAGAAGTGAAGCTAAACCTGGGTATTACTAACCGCAGACCGTAAAAACATTTAAAGTGACACCTTCATGAAGAAAGCTTTTAAATTATTCACAGTCGATGCAATACAATCCACAGCTAATTACAGTCTATACATGCAAATGAAAGCAATGATAATCATAATTACTTTGCACTTATATGCTGTAGCAATTTTCATCTGAGGACCTCGAAGCCTTTACAAACAGCAATTAACCCTCCGCAGGTAACGGGTGGCACTGCTGCCGGGGAGCCGTGCAGGGAGAGCGGCCCCGGAGCTGCTTCAGGGCGCGGGGTGGGATATTGGACCTTGTGTTGGGGAAAGAGAGCTGCAAAAACCCTCAGCAGGGCCAGCCCTCACCTCCTGGTGCTGCTCGGAAGCCTTCAGCTGCCTTTTTGGGGAGTTCTGCTCTTTTGCCCTTCCAAAGACAACTCTCCCCTACTGAGCTCCCCAGCAGGCAGGTTTGCAGAGAACCACCACCGCAAGCAGCTAGAGCTTTATCTAATAAAGCCCTTGCATTTCACAGGATGCAGAGGGCAAGGAGAGGGTGCGTGGCCACCACAACCGCAGCGGCCGGCTCCAGCTCGCCTGCCAGCCCAACCAGCCCGCACAATAACACTAATTGCACAGGCTTGCTGTGAAAGCCAGAGGTCGTTGGATTACTAGCTGTTTCGTACCATGGAAGTGCACATTAATTATTTAAAAGATGGACTTATAATTATTGTAAGCTCTAAGTAATTACCTATAATTTTGGCAAGTGTTAGAAAAACTGATAGTCTAGCAAATTCAGGTTTTAGTCATTAGTAAGCTCATAATTACATTTAAATTGCAAAATGAGAATTATGCAATTTATCTCCCCAATAATGCATAAACATTACGGTGATTGTAGGTTTTAATGGACTATATTATTACTATAAAAAGCAGAGCAGTGATGGGCAGTGAGGGGCAATTTGAGTTCACTGCTGCTATTTGCCAGTGTAATTGCTTATCAGTGAAGGCGCCTCAACAGTTCTCCTCCTCTGATTAACTCAGGATAAGTCCATTTCACCTCTCAAACTGCACGGGAAAACATCAAAACTTACGGAAGGGTCAATGAAAAGAAGGAATTAATCTTACATCAATACAGGCTGAACTACTGCTGATAAACCACCTAGAAAAAGGCATAGTTACTCTTTCGCTAACACCATACCACAGCTCGTTAGGAAGAGCGGATTTCCCAAGTCATCCTGTTGTGGATGGGGCTGCTTTTTAATCCCATTTTTGTAGGAACTGCTCCAACCGACTCCTCAGCACTGCTGCACCAGCAGGAACCGGAGATGTCACCCAGCTAACCAGGCAGAAGAACATTTTTCACGTGCGGCTCTTCCTGAGCGCCCTAGCCCACATCCCCTCCCACCACACCAGTGTCCGAGTCCAGTGCAACCACGGAAGAGCAGTTATTACTGCACTGCTAACAGGACAGCTTGCAACCTGAACCCTGTTGCCCAGGTGTCTTTGGAAAGAGGACTTTATATTTCCTAATAAACCAGCCACCAAGGGTGACCAAGGAGCCACAGATGTGGATGCTCTATAAGAAGCCTCCGGGGCAGTTTACAGTCTTAGAGAGAGCAATTAATGCATTTCCTAATTAATGCATTTCCTAATTAATGCATTTCCTGCATGTTCTCAAGGGCAGCTTGAGCTCTCATTTAATAATAACACCATCGTCCCTTCGCTTTCAGGGGAGGGGTGCAGTGATCTGTCTGCGTGGATTAAACACTCCATCTAGCAGAGAAAAGATGTTGGCCACAAAATATCTAAGAGACAGAAAAAGAGACCAGATTTGCACAGGAATGTGGATATTTTATCCATCCGAAAATGACTGCAATTAATCTGCATCTGTGCAAGACAGAAGGGTTTACATCCAAAACACAGCATTTTTGGCCAATTTTCAGCTCTTTCCTTCACAGCCGCAGAGAGATATTGGAGTTCAATACTCCCTGTAAAGAAAAGGCAGCCCCAACCACTCGCCATCGGTCACACAATTTCTGTATGGATTTTCACCGTCCCTGTCACATGGACTTCTCAGGGAACGGAGCAGACACCAGCAGAGGCAGAACACGTCATTCACCTAGGAGGAGGGATTTGCCCCTGCAATTAATTGTCTCGGGAGCTTAACCCAGCTCCCGGTGCAATCATCCCTCCCGTCCCTGCAAATGGGCAGGCGTCAGTGGCAGGAGGATCCGCACGGGGACAGGGCTGCGGTGACACTGCCGCGTGCACCGCAACGCCAGCGTCCTGCAGCACCACCGGCTCGCTCCAACGCCGCGGGAGTTGAAGAGCTGCTCTGCACTGTGATTTCACCGGCCCTTATACAGCCTTTCTTTCAAATGACGAGCTGCGTGATCCAGTTGGGTTCGCTGAACGGCTGGAAGCCGGTGCTGCACTCCAGGGTGACTGTCTTTTCCTGGAAATGAGCCGCTACTTCTTGCTGGGCTTTCCTAAAGGGCAGCAGCAAGCTGAGCCTTCAAGGCACTGGATCTGCTCTGAAATTCCAAAGGATGATGCCTAGGAGAAAGTGCCGAGCCTTTAGGCACCTTGTCCCTGCCCTGGTGGCTCCCAGGCGGCTACAGGGGCGGAAGGGTTGAAAACAACGGGGCTCTGGGGACTTCCCCCCAAATGTGGGACATTGCAGCCCGAAATCCAGCCTCTGCCAATCTGTTCTCGGGTGCTTCATGGAGGTGCAGCAAGCCTCACGGGAGGGAAGCAAGGATAATGGTACTCCACAAAACCCTCGGGAAGTTTTAGCCTAATCCCATTAGCAGAGCTTTACCTGGACACACAGGCAGGAGGATTTATGTCCCTTGCAAGCCTCTTTACTAAGTGGGATAATTCTGCATCGAAGCATCCCAGGCTTCTTTGCCCCTCCATAAATCCTGGCCCTTTGTAGGAACTGACGGTCGATATTACAGACACATCAAGACACTGCAGCAACTTTGTTCTCTCTGAAAGGGTCTTTGCCCTCTGGTTCAAAGGTGCCTATGGTCACAGGTCAGAGAGCAACCACTGATGCTATCTTAAGAGAAACAATTTTCTAGCCAAGGCACAGCGTCTCTTGAGGACGATAGTTATATGGCAATGTGGAAGCAGATCCAGGGCTGCTGGAGACTTCCCCGGCCGTACAGACCACTACCTCCCACCTGCTCCCACATGGATATATCGGGCTGTGTCTCTAAGCAGCAAGTATTTCTGCTGTGAATACGTGAATAACGTTCTGCTCCAGAATCTCATTACTCTCATGGTTAAGAACCACCTTCTTTCCAGCTTAAATTAATTCATAACCATGAAGTGGTTATGAATTGGTTTAAACCATGGTTTAAATACATTGTCCTTTGGCAGCATGTTCCCTTCTCTCTGCTCTTTAGTACCATGCACTACTTTCAGACAGCAACCATATCATTTCTTGGCCTATGGCTTGCTAGAGTCAAACTTTTCATGCAGAACGATTCCATCACACAGCAGGTTTTGGTTACCAAATTCAAACACACTCAGATATTCTATGGAAGTCAAATTCAACCTCAAATCCGGCTGGGTCCTCCTATGAGGATGGAAATTAAAATCCTGGTTCAAAGAAGTGTTTACATTTTAGTGCAGTTAACAACGTGTCTAGACAGCAGCCCACAGGGAAACTGGGCTTTATGGGCTGGCTTTGAAGTACCTTGATCCTCAATATGCAGACTGCCCATTTGAAACTTGTACCTGAAACTAGTTTTTGTATCTTTAGAGACTTGTTATAAATAAAGAGGTCAGATTCAATCCAGTAAGATCTAATAAAAATTGTTGGTAAATACCCTGCAAGTTTTCTGAAAGTCTGAGCTTGAGCGTCAACCTGAAATACCAGGGCACACAGTAGATATTTGGCCAAGAATTAGGGTGAGCCTTGTGGGTCAATCTGAAGTCCCATTTCTTCCCTTGGCCAGTGTTCAGCGCTCTCCTAAGTAGCTCCTTTTGCACAAGCATTAGTGGAATCTGGTGAGCAATAAACTCCTAAAATCATATGATCATTTTGGGTCCTAATGAGAACGTACAGAGTTCCACTCCGAGTTAAAGCCCACAGCACATTGCTACCATTAGCCAAATAATAACAGCTACTTGCACCAAGGTCCCTCAAATGGAAAGAATCCCAGCTTAATCAGACAGAGCAAAGGTGCCTACGGGAAGGGCAAACACAGATGGGGGCCTGTGACACCTGAACGGGCATCAAGACACGTGCTCCATCCAAATGGGTGTCCCCTGGGAGCGCACACGGCGCTGGCAGGTCGCGAAGCCCTGACCGTGCTCTGCTCACCCCAACGATCCCATGCACAGGGGTGAATCAGATCCATGTGGCTGCACGTGGATAGGAGCTAGCTCGACAGTTTCACTGCTGTCTGCACAAGAAAACCATAAGCACTTGGTTGGTTTTTGCTTTCTCCCCCCTCCCCAATAAAGAACATAGATTTACTTTTATTATTTTAACAGACAGATTCCTAAGTTGGAAAGAAAACTTTGTACCCTTGTGGCCAGATCACAGCAAAGTTGAATGGATCAAGTAAGATTTACAAAGCTGAAAATATCATGGGACAAAGAAAGAAGTGTTGGTTTTGAAAACCCTGGGTTTGGGTCTGGAAGTGAGGAAGGAAGAAAGGCTTGTTCCTGTGAAATCAATTTCAGAGCCTCCCAGTATAAGAAACATTATCTCTAAAATATTCATCAAGACGCCTTCTTGCTATTCAGCCTGGAAACTTAAGTGACTCACTGAATATATGTATCTGACATGGAGTGAATGAGTTTATCACTGAAAAGGTTTTGGTATTTGACTAATGACATGGTAGAACTTCAAAGTTTTCCTAGTCTAAGAGAATATTACAAAGCATTTGTGAAATATTCGTTAATATTCTATACTGTCCTTCACCCAACTCGTGTAAAAAAGGTAATGTTAACACCAGAGGTCCTTCAGATACGCTGTGAGTGTCAAAGGTGCCTACAGAATTTGGCATCCTAGTGCACCAAGGAATGGAAATCAGGTGTCCAGATATCCTAACGTATTAATGAATATTTTAATAAACAGTGCTCACAGCAACACCAGAAAGATAAACTTCAATAGATATCTTCTGGCTACAGCACCGACATTCAGGCAACCTGTCTGTAATTGCTCTCCCTGGCACTCTTCTACTGTTGCTGGGTGAACAGCAAGCCCGCTGCAAAACAACCATCCCTAGTACCAAACAGGGAGGATGACCCTTTCCTCCTCCATTTTTAACTGAAAATAAAAGAAAAATATGAGCGCTTATGCTGTCAATACATGGCACTTCATATCCAACCCCATGGATGCTGTTAGTGCTTCCTAATAGCAACAATGGAGAGCTGTAACTCAGAATCACAGAACCATTAAGGTTGGAAGGGACCCCTAGAGATCATCTAGTCCAACCTCCTGCTCCAGCAGGGACACCCAGAGCGCAGGGTGGCGTCAAGGTGGGTTTTGAAGACCTCCAGAGAAGGAGACTCTACAACCTCCCTGGGCAGCTTGTTCCAGGGCTCTGTCACCCTCACAGTGAAGTTCTTCCCAATATGGAGATGGAACTTCCTGTGTTTCAGCTTATGCCCATTTCCCCTTGTCCTATCACTGGCCACCACTGAGAAGAGCTTGGCCCCTTCCTCCCTACATTCTCCCCTCAGCTATTTGTACATGTTGATAAGATTCCCCTCTCGACCTTCTCTTCTCCAGAGAAAACAGGCCCAACTCAGTCTCTCCTCATACGATAGATGCTCTACTCCCTTAATCAGCTTTGTTGCCCTCCACTGGGCCCTCTCTAGAAGCTCCACATCCCTCTTGTCCAGGGGAGCCCAGAACTGCACCCAGTACTGCAGTGTGGCCTCACCAGAGCTGAGTAGAGGGGCAGCCCTCTCGACTCAAGCCACCGCTTAGGTGACCGCCTGGCTGGTGGTCTGCTGGAGCATTGCCACCGGCCACGCTCCTCGAGTGACAGGCACCGCTCTGTCCTGCCTCACCCGCCCCGGAGATCACCCCAGGGACACCCGCACCACTGCTGCTGCAAACCACCCTAGCAGGAACCCTCCTGATAGGAATGCAAGTGGAATCCGACGCTTTTAGTGCAGATACGGGAGTAAACAGACTTTAATATTAGATCTTCTATATTTGACAAAGGAAAAAAAGAAAGGAAGACTTCCTAGACCTGCAATACTATTTCTTTAGTCTAATGACAGCATAGAGGTTTTCCATTTCACAGCGAAAGAGCTTTCAGTGAGGAAATTCGTGGAGATCAAAAGAGGCTTTGAATTTAACCACATTTTTTTCCCCACATGGAAACATTTTATGAATCTTTGTTTACGTGAAGAAGGTGAACGTGAAAACTGCAGTCACCTGCATTGGCTTTAAGTAAGCTAGAAACATGCACATACATACACAGAAGCTAATGGAACATTAAATGAAAATGCCCTTATCTTCAGCTACTTAATTCCTTGTATCTTGTTCTTCAGAGGCAAAATGTAAAGATAACAGGAATAAATCAACAGTTTTGAGAAGCTGACGCTGAGCCAACATGTCATGCACATTGGTTCATTGTTAGTTCCTGGTCGTTCAAGAAGATCTAATCTCAGCATCTTCCGACCCTTTTCCATAGTTCATTACTTCCTAATCACTTATGGCCCTTATTGAAGAAAGCTCTGAGCCTCTCAGGGTGGAACAAATCCATAAATCAAAGAAAACAGCTTTTCTGCTTTCTTTAGCAGCTTGTCTTTCCTTTACAATCTCATTCAAACTGTGGAACTTCACTTTGCGCACATGTATTTATACCACTAGGGAATAAATGAACGTGGCAAAATACTTTTGCTAAGGAATAATCTGTCCATTGACTTTCTCAGGCCGTGCGATGCACTAGGCTGGGCACGAACCCAGGGAGCCAACAGTGCTAACTGTTACTTGTTGGTCTTCAGCAGAGTTTCTCAGTATTCATTTATTGATACAGAATCTCTTACCCAGGGGTAGACAACAGAAAAAAAAAAAAAAAAAAAAAAGAGGGCTAACAAAATAATGAGCTGCCTATTTGGATGGCTGCCTATGGCTTCCACTGAAAATTTTGCAATGTAGATTAAGAACACATGCTTATTCACCATCAATCTTTGTGTCAAAGGATTTAACAACAAACTTTGACATTTATTTATTTTTGGGATATCAAAAAGAGGGCTTTTTCCTCCTAATACCTGCCGCCGCCCCCAGCAGCGCAGGAACCTTCCACAGCACCTGCCTACAACAGCCACCTTCCAGGGAGCGACCAAATCACTTGCCAATTGGTAAATCAGCCTCTCTAACATGAGCACAGAAATACCCCCAAACAGGCCTTTAGTGTCGGCCCGGACAGTTTTGCACTGTTTGCGTTGCCTTGGTCATGCACCCCAAGAGAAACCTGGGCTCCCATTCTCACTCAGGAAGCTGATTTCATATCTCTAAGATAAGACATCCACCTGGCATTGAATTTACAGACTACAAGCACTGGAAAGTCATAGGAATCCACACAGATAAAGATAATACAGTTCCAGAATATAGATAAGTATAGGACATATCCTGTAAATGGGTTTGAATTTCGGAGGCAACATAAAACGTGCTATACCTCGCCCCAGTGTTCCCTTTACCCTGGCAACTTATTGGGATTTATGTGCAGCTCCTGACATTTTGATGACATTCAGACATCATTTACCTCTGATTTCTGGACACACAGCCAAAGTCGGCCACGTTATTGAGGAGCTGAACAACCATGGGATAAAAGCCAAGCTGCTTCTGAACACTAGCCTCATTTAAAATATTTAGATAATTAATACACGGCTTTACTCTTCTCTTTAAGTCTGTTTTTTTTTTCCGCCCATAAGGTTGCCAACAAGATTAAGCCTGCTTGCAGGAATAACAAAATAGCAGTTACAAATACCAGTTGCTCTTCTTGTGCAAGTTAGACCCAAATAACTGCCTGGTGCCAGCCCCTCCAGTCAGACCGACACCCTGTGCCTCCCCAGCAGCCCCGGTGCTCTACTGGAGTGTGCTACAGTCAAGACCCCTCTGGACAATCATGCTGTACAAGACGGGCCACATTGTGTCCTCAGCGATCCATCTCACTGCCAAGCGGCTGCCGTAAAACAGGACAAGCAAGCAGTGAGGTAGAGAAAGCCTCCACAATAAGGGTTTGATGCACAAAGGACTGCCCAGCGTCCTGAACAAGGGTTATTTGAGTTCTCCCCTCTCTAAGACTTGGGAGGTATCTTCCCTTCAGTCTGGTGTAACTTTAAAATACAACCTCACAGAGACTAGCTCAGGCACAAAAGCAAAAGATTATTATGTCCCCCCACTTCTAAAGAGCCCGGGGAGAACTTCCCGGCTATTTCTTGGCCTTGCTCCCTTTTCCTGCTTGAAGGATAGTTTTCAAGGTTAGTTGGGAAAAACATTTCCCTGGGCAGGAGCTAAAAAGTGCAGGTCACCCTGTGTGTCCAAGTGTCAGCAGCATCCAAGACTCACCGGGGCAGTGACTGCCCAGGTGGATGCAGATGGGACCCAGCGTTCGTGCAACGGAGGAATCAGCCTGGAGCCTCCCCAGTCCGGGATGAGAATTCAGACGAGTTCAGCCCAAGTAACACAGACAGAAGAGAGCCCATTTCAGACTGCCCCCAACCCTCCTGCCAAAGCAGCTGCTATTGCTTGATGCTGCTGCACATTTGTGTGCCTGTGTATGCAAGAGAGAAAAGCAAAGGAGGATTATTTAAAAAAAAAGCAGTTTGGTTAAAAACGGGTACTCATTTTGTGTGCTATTTTTGTTCCTCGACCGTCTGCCTTCCTCTCCTTCCCTTGAGGTGTCTAGAGATGTCTGACAATCAGGGCTGAGGTTTACTGTTTACTGTCAGCTTCCATTAGGAAAACCAGCCAGACTTGGGCTGGGGGAGGACTGTCCTAAAAGTCAGCAGATTCAGCACCAATAAGGTCTGCGCGTGTGTGGACACCCTGCCCAAAATTACTAAACTGAGGTGGTGGTCAGCAAGAGCTCCCATGAAGCAGTGGCCTGTCCCCCAAGTGCTCATAAGGTACCAGGTGTCCTCAGCAAGCCCACTGCTCATAGGCCACCTCAGGCATTGGAGCCAGACAACAACTTCACATAAAACACACAGCAAACCTTAAATCAGCTTTGTTTAAACACAGAAATATTCACTATAACCCTTCAGTGCTCAGTCTAACTTTTCTAAAGAAGCCTGGCAGAAAAGACAGGTTTGAAGTGTCCCTTGAAAACATTCAAGGCCTCGTGGTGGCAACAGGAAAATAATCTCACTGATTTGGGAGGACGGTGCCAGAGGCCCCTTTTAGTTGCACATCAACCCCAGTGCCACTGCCGGCACTGAGGTGACCTCTAACACGTCCCTCTACACGACAACTGGACTACACGCTCACTTGAATTTCCGGCTGTTCTTCAGGCTTGTTCCTCCACCTCGCACCGATCAGCGCGACTGTCCCCAGCCGAGCTCAGCAAGGCTCACAGCACCTTCACACAGACTGGCCTGGAAGCTGCCGTTACTTCTGGTGTCACCTGCAGACAGACATTTCGTAGCTCCCAAGATTTGTATGTATTCCAACTGTGCTATTTTTATTAGTGCAGGTTCCACTAATTATGCATTAATACTATTTTATTGCTGCCTTTACAGGTAAGATACGTCAATGACTGTAAACACATCGCTGCAGAGTCTATTGACAGATCCAACATATGTCAGAAACACACCTCTCCTTTGAGCAAACGGATCATTAGTACCCTGATGCTGGCTGTCTTCTTGGAGCCATTAATCATTGATCTCACGCTGAAAACTTCAGACGAGCTATTTTCTCTTCTCTGGCCTACTTTTTGCTATTAACTTTACTTGTGATAATATTATGTGATCATGTGAGGTTGTCTGAGCTTCCTGGTAGGAATGAAGTTCTTTTTCTAGGAGAAGAGACAGCGATGAGTAGTAATAATGGGTAATTTTGGACTGATAGATTTATTGAATTATAATTGGTGCAAAAAAAATCCCATATCACTCCAGATTGGTGAGCTTTTTAGTTAATTCCTATGTTAATACACATGATCCCTCCACAAAACCCAGACAACAGCACTCAGCACTTCTATTTGCTAACTAGTCTGTGCTATTAGGGCAGCTTTAACTTCTGATGAGAGCCCATAAGGAGAAGAGGGAACCCAAATCACCTGAGGAGCCTCTACACTATCCACTTGCGGAAGGGCGTTTTTGTCCCCTCCTTTAGACTTGGCTTTGCACTACTGCAGATAACAGCCTTCCAAGGGCCGTCATTAAATGTACAGATTGAACAAGCCTGTACATATTGTGCTTTACACTCCAGCAGATTACATTAAATATTCCAGACTCACCGGATCCTCTCAGTATGCGCAATGCTCCACTGAGCACACTCAGCGTCAATATTTGAAAGTTCTTTCATACCAAGCTGCGAGCGGCACCGCTTGGCGTGTGGCAATGATGACTGGACTGCAACAGGCTCTACCCTTTCAGCAGCCTCTCCTGTGGCTATACCTCGATTTGCTCTCCCTTCCTTAACTCCCTCCTTGAGTAATCCGCCCCTGCTGCCCGCACTGCTTCCTCTAAGTTGCCCCATCGCACTGATAGAAGTAGCCTGTCAAGCTGATGCCAAAAAACTCCACTCCCTTCGGAATCCCTGCCTTAGGCCTCCCTAATTTGTCTTGTGGTGGTCACAACGCAATGCTTTTCTCAAAGCTGTCCCAGAGCTACGTGTGTCCCAGAGCTACGGGTGCCCTGGGTGCCAGCATCGCAGGGAAGGGGCATCCTGGAGCCGCAGCCCTGCAGCTCGCGAGGAGGTGCAGAAGCAAAGGAATTTGTATCAATACAAACAGTGGAGATTAAGGGGCTAAAAATGACAGTCTTTGCTGCTGAAGCCTCAGCACCCCACGTACATCCCCTGCAATATATCTACAGGGAAGATTTTAAAACTAAATCTACGATATTACTTTCTCTCCCCTGTCAATAAACTGATAGCCCTGGGCATACATGCCACTGGAAAAGCAGGCTGGAGTTCAAAAGAAGTGGCACATGAGAAAGTAGCAGGGATAATTTTCACCTGATATCACATCGTCAGAAAGTGCTACACAAAATTATGGTGAATTATGGGGGCCTGCTGTGCATTTGATTTCCCACAGCTGCTACCACTGCAGTCACTTTCCTGAAAATTAAGTGCATGTTTCATCTGCTCACAGGAAGAGGGGAAAAAAGCAAAGAAAGGAAATAGTACGATGAGAGAAGCCACGGCGAGCCAGTGAGCGCCTGTGCCATGCCAAGGAGCACGGCACGACGGGCCGCGCAGCCGCTCGTGGAGCCAGTGGCTGCAGCGTCTTCGGCACATTTACGTTCCCTGCAACTCGCTTCTGCCTCTTATCTCCAGCAAGGGACGCTGCACGAAGCAGGTTATTCCGGCCTCTCTCCTCTGAAGCAGGAGGTCACATTAAAAGCACTGCCAGGAGAGGAGCAATCGTGCACTTAGAGCCTCCAGGGCTGCTGGAACGGAGGGGCAGCTGAGGCTCCTGCACACGCCCTGCAGCACCATGCGCCTTCCCAAGCCTGAATCCAGGTGCTCCAGTCACCGTCCCGGTGCCACCTCATGTCGTGGCCCTGCTGAGCCGCAGTCCTGGACCAACAGCCCCACAGAAAGGGAACAGCGCTGGTGCACTTCCCTCCTCCGCCCATTACCATTCTGCTCCAACAAACGCTGACCAGAAAAGCCATGTGGTTCTTCTATTTCCTGGCAGATTTTACTAGCAGGGAAACCAAGAAAATTCAACAGCTTTTTTTTTTGGTTGTTGTTCTGAGATCAGCAAGTGCTTCTCTGAGCACTAATTACCTTTCACAACCTGGCGAGCAGTTGGTCACCCCAGTCAGACACGGCTGCAGCTCTGTTTCCTAAGGAAGGGAAGCAGCTGTGGCCGTGCCGGCTGCCCGGGCATGCATCTACACGCTCACCCACACAGACACACCACGAACACTGCCCTATTCCAGGTAGATTTGACAGAGAATCCCGAGAGAAAACAAACCTCCGAATTTCCTTGCTGCTGCCGAGCGAAGACACAGCATCACTCCAGGGAACAGAGGGACAAGCAGCTGCGCAGAATGCAGAGAAGGACCTGGAGGCAACTGGACTTGGCCATCCTGGTGCTCAGTGTTTAGGAACCATTGGGACGCAGAATAAGCTAGCAAAGGGCTGATAAGCCAAGCCAAGCCAAAGCCAAAAGCTCTGCTTTTCTGCTCCTAGTTATGTCTCGAAGCCCAACAAGTGTGATGCTCAGATACAATCGCTATTTTGGGGTCTGTATTGCTCCCAGCACCACAGGATTCAATGCATACAAAACCAAGAGTGCTAAACAGGCCTTCATAGGCTTCCTTCTGAGTGCAGACATTGTCTTTTAAGATGATGATTTTGACCCTAGGCCTCATTTTCTTTTTTATTCTTTTCCTTTTAAAGGGAGATTGGTAGAAAGGGATATTAGTGTTCATCTCATAGAGGACATTTTAACAAGGTAGAATGAATATGGATCCTGAGTAAAAGCAAAGGAGGGCTACTGTGATTCCTAGGGCAATTTAATTCACACAGGTGGCCTTTTCAGATGTTCACAGGATCTTCTCTGGTTTTCTGGGTCTTGATGTTGGTAACAGAAAGGACAAGCCCCATCTGAGATGCTTTAGGAGATTTACAGCAGCCTCTCCTAACTGACATCAGTGCTTGCGTTGCAGAGCCAGGTCCTCTTTCTAGGAAGCTGAGGCAAAGGAGGAATCCCTGGAATTCCAGCAACAAATTTACTTCTGGCATAAGCTAAGTTTACTTTGGGTAGCAAGCTGGGCTTTAGGATAGAGATTGAGTTATTTCTGTGGGAGTCAATCAAACAGGAAATGGATGCTCTGTGTAATATGAAAAAGGATTGAAATTTCAGTGTGATTTAAGACTATTAGTTTAAATTGGATAAAAATGGAAAAATATAAAAGAGCATACACACGGCAGCACCCCCTCAGTGTAGCATGCATTCAACTGCGACATTTTCCTGCTTATCTGGAGGAAGAAAGCTAGTCTGATATGCAGCAGTGGGCAGTCCTGTGACTGAATTCTTCAGGGGACAAATGGAACAGGATGAGAAGCGGAAACGAGAGGGGCCTTGCTTTAATTTGAAGCACCTTAAGCTGTTAGATTTTAGCTCTGCCTTGATAATAACAGCAGCAAAACCCTTCGCTACAAGCAACTCCGTTCTTTAGAAATCTCCATCCCAAGAGTCCTTTCTCCATCACTAAAATGCATGACTTGCAATATAATAAAAATAAATATACCCCAACAGTTTTTTGCTACTTCCTTAGTTCAGTGCAACCTGACAGCCACCTCCTGGTCCCCAAAGTGGGCTGTCACTTCCCATTTGTACGCAGAGATCTTCAGGCAAGCCGCAGCCTCACACCAGCGGGGACTGCTCAGTGGAAACAGCCATATTAGTCCCAGCATTACTTGAAATGCAGCAGAAGGAAACACAGAAATAACATTGAGTAGAGCAGCCCAGGATTATTATGGGAGGAGAAGGGGGGGGACTGCATTTCACTGGCTTCTAAGACAGTGGTGCCAACAATAGAGGCAAAGGGATTATCTTTTTTCCTTCCAATGTTGGGAGTCCTGTTTCAGGTCTCGTATTATAAGAGCGCTACGGCACAGGCAGCAATAATAGGCTGCTCTGAAAGCCGCTTGCTGTACAATGGCAAATTGCTCATGGGCAGTGATGGCAAAATTTAATCCCTGCTCTGCTCAGAATGCAACCCGCACAGCCACTCAAGACAAACATAATAGCACTTTTGTAGCTCTCTGCTACAAACATCGCTTTGAAAAGGATACAGCTGTGGAGGGGGGTCTCCACATGCCTCATTTTTGGCTGGCTACCAAGCGAACAGAGCCTCCCGCGCACAGCTCTGCAGCTCCAGCACAGCCACGCTCGGGGGAAGGAGAGAAAACGGATGGAGCCTGCAAGCATTAAATCCAACACAAAATTAGCTTGCTTGGCCAGGTGAACAGGGTAGGAATCTATTTGCTGAAGAACAGGCATGAGAGATATGGGAGAAAGCTGCAGTTTGGGATTTCCTTTATAACCTAAAAAGCACTGCCTGGGCCAGCAGCAGGCCCTAAGGCTGCTGGTGTGTCAAAATACCAGGGCTTCCTTCAGCAAGTGCCAGCCCTTCCCTATCCACAGGGCACAGCGGAGGGAAGGGATCCTGCTTTTCTGCTCTCCTCGGCACTCCCAAATAAAACGCTTCATTCCCCAATCCCAACCCTTCCTAAGCCCGGCCCACGCCTCAGCAAGGAGCCCTGCCAGGAGGCTCACAGGCCTCATCAGCCAGGGCACACAGAACAGTGAGGACACAGACACTTCCCTCCTTTTTCCCCTCTCACCCCCTGCACGGCTCATGCTCAAGTCTTGTTTGGCAAAGCCTGCCTTGCGATCACGCAGGAAACCTGCATTTCAAGAGGTCCTGGAGAGCAGGGGAGGTGTCCGAGGACTGGAAGAGAGACAACATCACTCTCATCTTCAAAAAAGGCAAGAAAGAGGACCTGGGCAACTACAGACCGGTCAGCCTCACCTCCGTCCCTGGAAAGGTGATGGAGCAGCTCATCCTAGAGAGAATCTCTAGGCATGGGAAAGAGAAGAAGGTGTTGAGGAGCAGTCAGCATGGATTCACCAAGGGGGAGTCATGTCTGACGAACCTCATAGCCTTTTATGGTGGGATGACAGGCTGGCCGGATGAGGGGAGAGCCGTGGATGTTGTCTAACTTGACTTAGGCAAGGCTTTTGACACTGTCTCCCATACTACCCTTATATGCAAGCTCCGGGAGAGTGGACTAGATGAGTGCACGGTGCGGTGGATTGAGGGCTGGCTGGATGGCAGAGCTCAGAGCATGGTGATAAATGGGACCGAGTCCAGTTGGAGGCCTGTGGCCAGTGGTGTCCCCCAGGGGCCAGTGCTGGGCCCAGTGCTGTTCAACTTGTTCATCAATGACCTGGACGAGGGCACGGAGTGCACCCTGAGCAAATCTACAGAAGACACCAAGCTGGGTGGAATGGCCGACACTCTGGAGGGCTGTGCTGCCATCCAGAGGGACCTGGACAGGCTGGAGAGCTGGGCAGAGAGGAACCTCATGAGGTTCAATAAGGACAAGTGCAGGGTCCTGCATCTGGAGAGGAATAACCCCAGGCACCAGGACAGATTAGGGGTTGACCTGCTGGAGAGCACCTCCACAGAGAGGGACCTGGGAGTCCTGGTGGACACCAAGTTACCCACGAGGCAGCAGTGTGCCCTCGTGGCCAAGAAGGTCAATGGGATCCTGGCTGCATCAGGAGGAGTGTTGCCAGCAGGTCAAGGGAGGGGATTCTGCCCCTCTACTCAGCTCTGGTGAGGCCGCACCTGGACTCATGGGGGCAGTTCTGGGCTCCCCAGTACAAGAGGGACGTGGAGCTCCTAGAGAGGGTCCAGAGAAGAGCAACTAAGATGATTAAGGGAATGGACTATCTCTCAAATGAGGAGAGACTGAGTGAATTGGGCCTGTTAAGCCTGGAGAAGCGAAGGCTGATAGGGGTTATGATTAACATGTATAAATTCATGAAGGGAGAATGCAGGGAGGAAGGGGACAAGCTGTTTTAATTGGTGGCCAGCGACAGGACAAGGGGAAATGCGCATAAGCTGAACCACAGGAGGTTCCATCTCCAGGTGAGGAGGAACTTCTTCACTGTGAGGGTGACAGAGCCCTGGAACAGGCTACCCAGGGAGGTTGTGGAGTCTCCTTCCCTGGAGGTCTCCAAAACCCACCTGGATGCCACCCTGTGCCACATGCTCTGGGTGTGCCTGCTTGAGCGAGAAGGTTGGACTAGATGATCTCTAGAGGTCCCTTCCAACCTTGAATATTCTGTGATTCTGTGAAACCAAGCGCGCAGAGAAGACAGGCTATGGCCACACTCAGAGATGAGGTCAGAGCTACCAACAGTCACTTCTCGGCCTATTTCCTCTCCACCATTTTCCTGAGCTCCCAATCACATCACTTACAACTGTCAAATAAATCAAGGGACCAACAAAGGTCAAAGCAAACCCTGATTCCTCTCCCTAGTGGGCTGGTCTTGCATTGCCACAGAAGCATTCTGCTCCATGGGCAGAACTGCAAGAGCAGCGATTGCTGGGAAGAGAACTAGGCTGGGGAACCCTGGCACTTCTGCAGAAGGCATCTCCCTAGGCCTTCAGCACCATGACCATGGGCAGCTCTTCATGTGGCACTTTGCTGAGCTGTTGGGAGCGGACATTCTCCAACTGCAGAGCACCATGAGCAGCCGAGAACAATAAAACAGCCAAGCAGATTCAGGAGGACACTTGAGCCATTGCCACCCGCAGAGCCTCGCTGCTGCTGGAGGATTGCAGAAGACAAGGCAAGAAGAGCTTGGATTTCTTACAGCCGCCTAAGGACCAGAAGTTCAGATCCCCACCAGAACTGACCAAGACAGCTTGTGTCTTGAATCTCTACCAACCTGCTGTCAATTCCCTGTGAAATCACTTCATACCAAGAAGTACCAGCTAGCAATACTTCATGCACAGCACATCCAGAAAAGATGAAGGGTTTTTACAGATAATTTACAAACAGAAATCCTGGCAGTGTACGTTGAATGATATCACTTTGGTCTCTGGATCTAAATAACTGTAGAAAGGATTTCCTTAGGATAGTTTGTTTCTCATAGCAAACCTTTGGGGTTTACCCTTCCTTCACAATGCAGATAAAGATACAAGATTTTGATTGAATTAACTAGTAATTCTGTCATGAACTGAACTGCTTCCTCCTTCCGCGCCACCTCACTGTATTACTGACGGTAACAAGGGAGTTATTATCAATCAAGGCATGCTGCATTGTGATCTGTGCCACTGAAATCCATTTCAGATCCGAGGATAAAATGTGATTATATTTACACTTCCTTGACACAATTCAGGCAGCAAAATAACAGCCTTCCAGAGACATTTTTCTTCTTCGAATTTAGGTTTGTCAGTATCGTGGAACTGTAAGAGAGGGAAGGGAATTATTATAGCAGCCAGGATCCAGTGATACGTTTCACTTGCCTTACAAATGAAGATGTTCAGTTTATTGTGTTGTCTTCCCATTTTTTCATCTCCAAGTTCCCTGAACACCATCCAGAACACCCCCCAGATGGATGAGATTGCATTTCAATCAATACAGCTCTATGTAAATCTATTTTTGCTTTTGACACGTCCCATAAATTATTTCTACTTATAACCTTGATTGGTCTGTATTCATCACAGGAGACGGAATTTCTAACTCATGCAGCTGTTTATAAATTAAATTTGCAATTAATGAAGAAAATATGAGATTAAGCACTTCATCCTTCCCCAATCTGTATTTGAAAGGATATAATCAAGGTTCATATAGTCCAACTGAGCTTGGACATTTTTACATTAAAGTTATAAGTGTCCCAAAATCTCAGAAATGTGGAAACTGGCATGGACAACATGGCCTTCCCCTAAGTAAAGGTCAGTTGTGACCTCCTGGGTGGAACAGACACTGTTCTTCCTTAAACAAAGTCTCATTTCCAGTTGATAACCAGATGTTCTTTCCTTCCAATGCCAGCAATAACTCTGTGCCCATTCATCCTTCCCACAATCCCAAGGAAACCTCCTTCTTTAAATTAGTGCCTGCTGCAGAGTATCCTAGGCACAAAAAAAATCCCCAAAACTCTTCTCTAGTATTAAAAAAAAAAGAGAGAGAAAGAGAGAGAGAGAAAATAAAAAGGAGAGAGAGAGAGAGAGAAACAACCTACTCTGACATTATTCCATTTTATTCTTCTTTTTAGGAATTGTGTTACAACTTTTAATGTATTCCCTGGGTCTCTATGAAGTATTAAGGAAGGGCCATCCCTTCAGATTGGCAAAGATGTTTTTTAAATCACTAGCCATCCTGCAAATGATTTATATTCTGCTCACAGCCAGGCACTGCGTAACAGGAGAGCAGTAAAAGGATGAGTTAACCAAAAGCATCAATAGCAATTTTTAAGGAACAATCATGTAGAATTACTGTTCAAACTTGATAATATACCATAAGACATACAGTTCATCTGCAGGGACTAAAACTAGGAAAGAATGAGAGATGTTACCTTTCTTTCCAAAGTGGCATTCAAGACCTCTTCACTGGCCAATTTACTAATACCTGCAATTTTTATTTGCTCTCATTCAGCGTCTAATTCTTCCTCATAGTTACTAATATGCCTTAGGCAAAGCCATGCTCCTCTCCATTTCAATTTTTCCCTCTTTTACCTTCACCATTTGAACTGTGAATTCAAAGAGAGTGAAATTAAAAATCATATCTTTATCATTTAGCTACAGACACAGAGAACTTAGGAGAGGACATAAATATGAAAAATCTGATTCCACTTTAGTCACTGATGATAGATCATCTAGGTCAGCATGGCCTTGTCCAAAGGCTTTCGCATAAGTAAGAATCAGGAATTTGATTTTGTGGTGTATTAAGCTACCAATAGAAGCTTATAATCTTTAGAAATGCCATAATTATTTCCATACAGGCCGCAAAAATCCAGTTACAGTGCTGCAAGCTTCCTCAAAGATCTCAGCTAATATAATTCAGGTGAGTCTGAGGGACTGTCTTATTTTTACGAAGGGCTCCGCAGTCAAAATTAGACTGAAAACTAGTTCGGTCGTGGAAATCACACCAATAGCTCTAAAAAAATTAATGTTGTCCTTACGTACCTCCAAAAGCGAGCAGCTTATTGCTTCAGAAACGAATAGGGTTCTAGCGCAAGAATAAGAACGGTTTAGCAAAAAGCAGTGATTGCTGAGAGAAATACTGTATGGGAAAGCCAGAAGTCAGTAAACAAACAGATGGTTAAACAGGAAGGTTAAGTGGAGGTTTAAAAAAACATTAGAAACGGGATGAACTGGAGGCTGAATGATGGAGGAAACAGAAGCGCTAGGCAGGAGCAGGGGGTGAACACGCGCACGTCTTCAGGGAACCACCTCCTCTGCGCTGGTTCTCTCTTTGAAAGGCCCACGCATTTGTTAGTGCTCCACAGTTGGAAAAGCACTGCAGGATTTTGTAAATGCAGAAGAAAGCACTTGCAGAAGACATGCAAATCCATTGAGAAAAAAAAAATTAGAAGCCTCTTAGAAGCCTTCCCATCTTGAGATGGGAGCATAAGCCCTTGCTGGTGGCTCAAGCCAAGACACCCTCCCGAGGGCAGATTCAGCTCTATTTCTCCTCCGAGCACACCCACAGCTCCTGGGTACCCCGGGCACGGCGGGAGCTGGGTGCCCGTGGGCTGCCGCGCGAGGCCAGCGGGATCTTGCCATCAGCATCTCTCCTATCCACATTCCTGACCTGCTTCCAAACTTCAGCCAGACGTCTACCAGAGGAATTCAGTTCTCCCTGAGGTTGCTTTTGGAGGTGTGTTCTGGATGAGCAGCAACTTTGATAACGAAACACTTAGTAAGCAAGAGCATGTTCACTCCCAGCTTCACCACCATATGGTTAAACCTTCCCCTCCATCAGATTTAATAAATAGTGTTTACAAATTCTTAGATATGCCTCCCTAGCAAAATCCACTAAACCCACAACAAATATACTTATCATAGCATTAATTTGGTTAGAGATTTTCACAGAGTATTGACAGCCATATCTAATATCCAAGGATTTAGCTTTATTTCAAAATATATTAGATATATTTTTTTTTTACCCAATACAATTCCTTTATAATTGAGTTTCCCTCTGAACACATGGGGCAGCTGCTTTCCAGACTTCCACTGGTAGACTACATCCCTTCAAAAATATCCTTCAATAATTAATATTTTGTGTTTGTTCACAACTAAGAACTTAAACTTTCCAACACAGATCTATAAAGCCCTAAGTTCATTCTTCCTAAAATACGAGCATTGGTATTTCATGGTTCAAACTCCACTCCCTTCTGTGAGATGATCTGGTACCACAGCCCTGACATCAGTGTGTGCAGTCTATGAGGCTGGCCTACATTTCTTTGGAAATTTGAGCACTATCTACCATAGATTTGCAAGGTCCATCCTCCTAGCAGTTGAAGCATATCAGTTTTGCAGTGTCACGATGGACACTTGTGACACGGCACAGAATACAGCCCACTGCAACTACCAGCCTCTCTCCATGTTCCTTGTTTACTTAGAGCCAGGGATTCATCACCGCTTTTGCTTCTAAGGAGAAAAAAACCCCACATCAGCAATAAGCAGAAGGTTCCTGTGCTATTTATACTGCTGAGGAGCTCTAAGAGTCCAGGGAAGAATAAAGCACTTAGGATGATGAGCAACTTCTCTGCGTGTGTTTCCTTTAACATTAATAGCTAGAACCGAGTTATACAGCATACACAGCCAAAAAAAGAGAACTAACTAAACCAGTGATTTCCCCCTCTGACCTCTGCTCTTGCCTAGGTGCTCTCAGCTCGTGTGGCCCTTCCTGCATCGCACTCTGGTCATCTCCCAGACCTGTAAATAAGCCATGGAGGAGAGAGAAACCCATTCCCGGAATAGCAGACTCTATCAGATGAAACAACCACCACCTGAACTCATCTTCACACACACTTCATCCTCCTCACACAACATGGCAGCAAACTCAGACTAAATAAATACCCTGCTAATAAATCTAACCATCTCAGCGGAAGGCATTTTCCTGGAAAGGCAGACAGAGGTTTTATGGGAGCAAATACATGGATCCCGCTCACCTGCTCGCTCCCTGAGCACCGCGCTAAGCCGCACTGCATTAGTTAGCTGACCTGGGATCGTACCGAACACTGACTTCCATCCAAAGAAGATGCCAATTACATCCAAGTATGAGGCAGGACCTCAGCAGAGGATGAGGAAATGAGCCATGTGCCCTGCTAATGTACCTGATCACCTTTATGTTTAGAGAAGAAGTCAGTGACACATCCTGGATAAACATGTGGCAACTTCCCCACTGGGGAAATGCATTTTCCCCTTCTCTTGCGTTCCAGCAGCGACTCCTCTGTTCACACCTGCTAAATACAACATACCCCAACTGGGTTGCCAGTGCTAAATACAATATACCCCAACTGGGTTGCGAGCCCTCAAGCTCTTATGCAGCTTCTGCTCCACTCAGGAATTCTGCAAATAAATTGCTGCCCTGGATTTGTTTTAAAGAAAACATTTGCTTGTTTTACAAAGCATAGACTTGGTTAACGGGAAAGAATCCAGCCTGTGCTTTCTCTCAGGCTATCTGGGTTGCAGGAATAGTTTGCTGAATGTGTGGGGGGGATTAAGTGCCCCGGGAAGGGGGAGAGCCAGGACAGGAACCAAAGCTGCACATGCCCGGGCCTGGAGAAGAGCCCTGACCCTCTCCCCATGCAGGAATGTGGAGGCTCTGCCCTCTTCTCTCCACATCTCTTCTGTCTTTACCCAGACTGCTCTGTATTCCAAGGAGCAGCACAGGGCAGCCGGCCTCTTTTCCAGGCCTGCTTCAGGACACAAGTAATCAGACCATAAAAGTGTCCATTTCTTTCAAAGACAATTCAGACAGTTGAATCACATGCAGATCCTGAAGCTGCACGCACACTTTGGGGCTGACTGCTTCCCTCTCATATGCAGCATTTCCCTTTATCCTTTAGGCTGTAATAACATGGGTCCAATGTAGCTGTGGTGTCTGTTTGTGCCTGGGCTCCCTGCCAGCTCCAAGGCTCCATGAGAGGTGCCTGCTGTCCAAAAAGCACCCAGGCCATCCAAATCCTTCCAAAGGCTCCTATATGATGGGTGCCCTTTCACACCTTACACTGGTTGCCTCTATCTCAGTTTGCCCAGTACAAAAAAAGAGGATAAAGATCTGTTCAGTTTGAAATATTATTGCAGCTTCTCCTTTTTAAACAAGCACCCTGTCTTCTTGAGCCTCTATTACCTCTAGGACTTCACTGGTCTCAAACAGTACCATGTGAAAAATCACACAAGGGAGGTAACACCAATAACCCCTGGATCAGTCACGTAGGAAATACAGCTACGTGACCTATAAGGCAAATCCAAACAGATCAGACTTCCAATATGCATCTGTGACACTAGTGAAATGTATTAGCAAAACACAAGGGAAAAGCGGCTCCCTGGATAATCTGACATCCTGCCCTAGCTCCTTGCATCACATCGGCCAGGGAGAGGTGCCTCCTCCAGCCGCTCACATCCCAGCATCCTAGCAGATTTTCCACTTGGAGCAGCAGGGCGGAAGTGCCAGGGTCCCCAGTGTACATGGCAGCTTCGCCGGCCGCTCCATGCATCCAAGTGCATCCCGAACATCCTGTTATCCATGTGACACCGCCAGGCACCCGGTACTGTGGCCAAGCAGCAGCCCCCTGCAGAGCCCCGACCACCTATGAACATTGGGATCCTCATCCTCCCTGCAGTGACCAGAGCTCTGCGAGGAGCACAAAGCAGCCCAAGGAGCTGCTCCACGGCTCCTCCACTTACAGGAGCAGGGGAAGGGATCCAGGGCACCGCCAAGGCTCCCCAGCTCCACATCCCTTCCTGTTCGGTCTTCTCTGTTTACAACCCTGCAGGAAAGAGGCTCCCGGGACAGGCACCGAGAAGCAGTGTGTTTGTTGACACTGCAAGGCAGCTTGCTGGGTAAGAGCCATGAAAGCAAGGACGCTGCTTGGCTCCACACGGCAGTTCCTCGCGGCGTGGTCTGAGCAGCTGCCACTCTCTCTTGGCCAGCTAACAACTGACTGCTCACCTGGCAGGCAGGAGAGAAACCAGCTCAGCACTCCTGGCGCTCATGGTCACGGAGTGCTCTAAGGAAAACGGCAGCGCAGCCCTCCCTTGAGCTGCCCACACTGCCTGCTGCCCCATGACACAGCACAGACCCCTGCTCCTCACCCCAAAACATGGCCCAACCTAAGGGCTGTTTTCTCCCACTGGCACCAGAGGGAACACCAGACATGCTCAGCTGTCCCCTCGCTTTCCAAAGCCACAGACGTAAAACCTCACCATTGCCATAAAAAAAACCATGTAAATGCATATGAGTTATTACTTCAAGCATACAAACAGCAAACCTGCTTGTAAGATTTATTCTTGTCAAGCTAGGCAATTACAGCATGGAGTCGAGTTTGTGTTTTAAGAAATGAAGTATTCACCAAAGGGGGGGGGGGGGGGGGAAAGGAAAAAGAAAGAATTAAGTCAAACTTAATCTGATCCAGATGGGCTGCCTCAGGTCTCACCCAGAATGGCACTGGTTTGGTAAGTGACTGGTCTTCCACCCAAAACGGGGTCGGCTGCCCCTCTACCTGAGGGAATGGCACACTTCTGCATTCACACTGAAAGAAGACGCAACAGATTGGTAAGTGCTGTCGATTGAAAGCTAATTACCTCTCAGGCTTTGGTTGTGTGCCTGCCTTGTGCTTGGGCGCCAGCAGCAGGAAGGAGCCGAGCTGCAGCCCGTGAAGGGCAGGTGTGCCCTGAGGTGAGAGCACCAGCCCAGCCCAGCACGCCCTCCCGATCCTCTCCTTTTGCCAAGGAAAAGCGGTGACACCTTCTGCCCAAGTGACTGAACTGTGCGAGACGGAGCCACCGCGCTCACAGCGCTTCTCTTCCACCCAAGTGCAAGAGAAACAGTAAGCACTACCCACCCCTAGACACTGCTCCAGGGAGCATTGCAGCTCAGCTTGTCATCCTCCTCTTTTTTTTTTTTATTTTTTTAAATCTAAGGAAGGAGCAAATAACATTCCTGAGCTGGCAACCTCTGAGCTTCCATCATTCGACTTCCTCCAAACACCTCGCCTTGCCACCACATCCTTACCTTGCTACATGTCTCAAGCAAATGAGGCACGTCTGCTTTGCATTTAAGCCAGCTAGGAAATATTTTTGCTGCAAGAGAGCACGGAGTTTGGCTTGCTGGGCGCAGGGAGGCTGCTGGGCACCTGCACACAGCGAGCTGGGCTGACCAGCTCCTCTGCAGTTACGAGGTTGGCAACAAGCCACGGATTGTGCCAGAGGCTTTGCCTTTGGTAGCTGATTTCACTCCTCCGGAGCCGAGCCTCACAGTGGGGAGGGGGAAAGAAAAGCAGAAAGGCAACACTGGTGGATACCCAGCACTGTGACATGCTAGTTAAGTTCTAAATTATGTTTTTAATTACTTGGCATGATTTATTGAGACAGTGTCTCAAGGTCATAAAGTACCATGAAGTGACACAACTCGCCTGCCAGCTTGAAGTGCTCCCTTCTCCTCTGCTTCCCTCTTGCAGCCTATGCCTCCAAAACTCAAGAGTTGTGTTTTGGCCCCGCTTCCAGAGGCCCCTGCCTTCCCTGCGGGCACTCACGGCTGTGTCTCCGTTTCCCAAAAGCACCAGCAAGGGCAATTTGGAGCACGTGATGCCCGGTCGGTAACGATGCTACAGACAGTGGTGGTGGGTTCTGAAGCAGCCATCGAGGTGGAAGCAGCTTTCTCTTCTCTGTCAAACATCTCTGTGACTGAATGGGATAATTTCAATAGCTCCAAGCCAGGGCTGGAAAGGGAATGGGGTTCTGGAGCAGTAAAGCTGGACCCAACCATTGAGGTCAAGTCCTGCCAAAGGAGCAGTAAAGGAGTCAGTCCTTTTGCACATCCTGTGAAGAATGAGCTTTGAACCAACGAATGAGTTTTGAACTAACACCCAATCCACAGGACCCATCCTGCCGCTGCCAACGCCAAGCAAGAGGCTGGGAAAGCCACTGTCCAGGCCCAGTGGCCCTGCAGATCTGTCGAGACGGACGCCCCGGCCCCAGGAGGGCACTGGGCACCCGGCGCACAATCCCGCAGCATTCACAGAGCAAAGGAGCCACCACTGTCAGTACCTCTGGAAAGGCATCTGTGCCCCTGCCGCGGCAGAACAGAGCAATATGGCAAGGAAGAGACTGCAGAATCCAACCACGATGCATTTTAAGACTTCTATAAATAATTAAGGGAGCTCATTAATTAATAAAAAGAAAATGAAATCGAAAAAGCAGGAGGAGAAGGGCAACGAATACCCGTTGGGGGATAATACGTATGTCCTAGGCTGCAGCTTACACAGACTGAAGTCTTTCAGGGGGAGTTAAAGTGGCTCTGTGGTTTGAGCTGGAGAAACAAATCCGAGCTGGAAACAAAACCTGCTGGGAATAACAAAGCTACTTCCTAAATCTAAGTTACACTTGGCAAGATTTTTCAAGATTTACACACTCAACTGAGAACAACATGGGATATATACAGACATGTATGTGTATTTCTCAAATATGCCAGGAAAAATAAGAGGGATCTAGCCAGTGCCTGAGGTTGGATTGCACCAACAAATCTTTAGGGAAGAGATAAAATATAGCAATGCTGGAAAAAACATCCCCCATTAATTAGATCATTATTAGTCTCTTATGGCTCAAACATGGGCAGCTTTGAAACCCTAGCTGCTATCAAAGAAAAGATTTACAGAAGTTCCGCAAAGAAAGAAAGAAACAATAAAGTCTGGAACTATCCCAGTGGACCAAGAGCACTAACTGCAAGTTACTAATTAAAGCAGCTTTGAAATCAAAAGCTTAAATCTAAGCTAAGCAGCAAGCCAGTGCCTTGGGCCACGGTCTCAAGCGCAGAAATGAGATCAGGCAGGTGCCTGGGTAGGGGCGAGTTGGCCCAGAAGAAAGCCGGGACACAGCAGGCGCGGCTCGACGCTTCCTGCACCAACACCATCCGCACCCTTGGCTCCATGTGCTGGTAGGCCTTTTCCATGCCTGTTTTTAAGTCTATGGCCTGAGGGTGTAAAACCACAAGGCTTGCCCCAAGTGCTGCTGCTATCTAGGAGGCTTCAGGTGAAATAGGCGGGAAGGGTGTTTTTATCTCAGATAACTGACACTGCCTGACATGAGATGGGTGCTCTGCTGCAGGCAACATCTCAGCTCCAAATGCCTCCCTTGGAAGGTCTGGGTGGCAGCTGGCCAGGCAGACCCACGTGTGTCCCGCGAGACAGGAACGCAGACGCGAGGTATTCAATGCAAGCACGGCCTCGGCAGCCCGAGAGAAGGGAAGGCCATATAGGTTATTGTGCTAAAGGACTGTCTTTTGCTGTTGGGCCGCCTAACATTTGTGCTGGATCAAAGAGTTCGGATCCACTGTGAAGCACTCCGTGGACTGCAGCGCTGGTGGCACGGTGCAGGGGCTGCGGCTGAGCAGGACAAAGAGGACGATCCTGGGAAAGGGGCATCCTTATTCCCAACCCTCTTAGCTAAACCTCTACTATGAAGCAAACCCAATGCACATTTGATGCAAAACGGATTTAATTAGGACAGTCCAAAGTCCCTCAATAAAGCTTCCTTTCTGCATGGCTCTACAGCATAATAGCTGTTTAGCAACACCCTGCAAGCTGCAGAAAGGAGCTCGTCAAGCAGCCTTTGCTCCTCAGCACTGGGCCAAGAGCACTGGTGCTTCTGAGTTCTCCTCCCACAGCTACGACACTCAAAGCTGGATTAATCTCCAAAGGGCCTCGGTCACTGGCTTTCAGAGCTCTGACTCCACAGGAGTTGCATACCCCCGGCCAGAAAGATCAGCCCGGAACTGGGTGTCCAGCAAAGCGCAGCCTGGACCCGAAGCGCTGCCTGAGGAGGGGCTGGGTGGGCTGTGACTATGCGGGAAACCTCCCCTGGTTCCCAGCAGCGCGGTGGCCTTCGGAGCAGGCCAACGGCAGGGCCAGAACAGAAGGCACCACAACACACAAGGGTTATTAGTTGCAGAAAAGGTACGCAGTTTTTCATCGCTTCTCCAAAGTAGTTTTAAAAGACAGCATAAATCTAACAATTCATGAATGAAATAAAAGAAAAAAAAAAAAGACATTGCCACCTGACAGGGGAAAAAAATCATTCTGCCCAAGGCTACAGTGATTTATTAATATAAGTAATCAATAGCAGCAGGGCTATATCAGTTTTAAATCTAATTTAAACTTCCAGGTCTCAGTGTACTCATTAAATAATATAATAGATTTACATATTTTAATTATATTTTATGGATTCTGAACATAATGCAATTAGAAGGGTGATTTCAGCAGGTGTGATTAAGGAACAGGGCGCCCAGCAGCGCTCCCCGGGCCCCGGCTGCCCCATCCCCTGCAGCCACTGCACCCAGCAGCGGCCCCAGCGCCAGCCCAAGGGCCAAAGGCACCGACAGGCCACAAGAACAACACAACCCCCCAGCTGCTGGCCTGGTCCTTACAAATCAGTTACACTGGGACGATATCAAGACACAGGAAAACAGAGAGCTCCCTGGATCCACTTCTCCAGGAGGATTGATGCAAGACTGCGACAGGCTACTGCACCCAAAACTGCTTTTTCCAGTCATATCAGAGCAGATAATAAAAGACACCCAGTCTCTCTACAAACTTTGCTTTTCCCATATCCTTAAATTATTGCAGCTACAGCACCATCACTGCTGTTTCTGAATCCAGGCTCAGTTAAACTCAGCTAACCTCGAAGCAAGGTCAGAACCCACTGAACTCCATCCCCAAAACCTCAGCCACCCAAGGGACTGCTAAGTGGAGCAAGGTGACTCTCAAACTGAAGTAAAACACAGAAAAAGGAGGTCAGCAGTGCCAGCTTTTGAGTCCTATTATGCCTCCTCTACAGCTCTAGATGTTTGGGTTTGTGACCAAGGAAATAAACACCAAATTAAAAAAAGTTTCTAGCTCTTGTGACTCCAGAGCAAGACCCAAAAACGCAAACTCGGGCCAGTAAAACAAGAAATTTCAGAAGGTGAAAAGAACGATCCCAAAAATTCAAAATTAAGAAGCCCCAAAATGGCTTTAGGAAGCCTCCAGGTGCTACTAAGGTATAAAATACAACCACAGTTCTTAACAACACAGGAATAAGCAGTCACTTGTCTTGTGATTTCTTGATCCCTAGCATTTGAAAGCCTCTGTTTGATTTAGTAGTGAATGCTGAAATACTCTCCAGCTTTCCTTTTTTATACAATTTCCTTATACAAATGGAAAGGCTGTTCTCTAGACTCTACGTCAATCATAAATCAATAGAGCTCTAACTAGCCCTAAAGTCTATGGCAAGGGATATTTTGTATTTTTAGGATCCCTTCATCGACTTAGGGAAATAATTCATTCTTCTTTTTCCCCTTCCACCTCCCTGAAAACTGCACTTAAAAACCCTTTGCAGCCTCACAGTGCAAGCTGTCCCGCCCCGGGACACGCTGCCCTCCCGCACGGCCCACACCTGCGTGGGCACCGGCATCGCTCACACTCCAGGGTCACTTGAAGCCCCTGCTGTACAAGCCCAGCCTCAGGAACTCACTGCTCAAGGAAATACTCACTCCCCGATTTGCCATGGCTTTCGGGGGCTTCTCTATGCTTTTTTTCCATCGTATTTTTCCCCTTCCTGTGAACTGCTGAGCCTCTTGATGTTCACGCAGGGCACAATCTTGGCTTGGCCTGACTCGTGGCAGACCCCAGCAGAAAAAAACACCCCTGGTGCTTGTGTTGTCGCCTGAAACTACCTGCCTGACTGAAACTTTATTCTGTTTTCTGGTCGAGGCAAGTCCAGTGAGACTGAGCGTGTGTTGTATGTTAACAATTCACAGAGCTTTCCAAGCTGAGGTTTAGTTTAAACAAACCTGAGCTGGGCTTCAGGCCGCCCATCTGGGACTACCAGGTAAGCCATAAACTATGAATAGCTTCCATTGACTGAGCTGGACGGCTTCATAGGAAACGTTCACATGCAGCAAGATTTTCCTACTATTACTCAGGCTGAATTACACGTTATTCTGCAGAAACCACCGCCATGGTAAGCCACAGTGATTGATGAGAAGGCACAGCCTGGGGCTGGCAAAGCTGGCGGATGCTTGCTTTTGATTTTCACATATTCCTCTGGACTTGCAACTAGTGATTTAATATGTCTATGTTACCTTATACCCTCAAGGAACTCTCTCTCAATCACTAAATAGGCTTATTTTCTTGCTGGAAGAATTATTTGGTTTTGGTCCTAACACCAGTTGCCCTGAATATTCATACAGACGACACTTCAGCTCCAAGGATTTTTCCTGAAAAGATGGATTTTGTCTAAGTGTAAAATGCAACTAGACCACAACAAAGTTGAGAATTTCACCCCTTTCTCCCCCTGCAAAGTCAACCTGCAATGGCTGAAATGGATATCAACTGAGAGATATTCTAAAATATACAATATATTCCAATATAATAGGACACCTAATTTCCACTCGTACAGACCACCACAGCTCTTGTCTTCTACTGGAGCAGTCTCACTTTCTTCCTTACACAATTTGCGCTACAAGAAACAATATTTTTACACATATATTGGCAAATCAAGGTAAGACCTAGGGTTACACCTACATCCACCACCAGCGTTGCTGTGTTTAAACATCTGACTAGCTGAGACTGTCAGCTTTGACTTCTAGACAAGGTCTTTCCTCCTCCTCAGTTCTACCTTCAAACCGTAAAGCAGGTTTCATCATCTTCTCTGAAGAACCCACATGCATCACTTTCCCATTATGGTCCATGCTGTTTCTATTGGAAACTTGTCCCCAGGGTCTCGTCTCCGAGATCCCTGTACCCTTCAGCCCCAGCTCCACTTCCAGCTCATGGATGTTTCTGCATCTGCTCAGTAAACACACAGTGTTCTGTGTAATGTAAAGCAGGACCATCTCATATACTGATAAAATTACCTCTCTGCTTACACAGCTACTTAATTCCCTTTTGCCATTGATTTGTCATTTTAAAGTTAAATAACAAACATGGATTACAGCCAGGATACTGAGTGCTGCTTCTCTCCCTTTCGCTTTTGATTTATGGGTTTGTTTATTTACTGATATATTTAAGCACTCTCTATTGCATTTCACACATAATCTGGCAAATCCCAAGGATTTATCTTCACAACTGATTAGAAAAGCCAATGTTGTACAGATAGGATAAAAATGGTAGATATCTAGAAGCTGTATAGATATCTGGAATCTGCTTATGGAAACTATTATCTCCAGAAGGCTGTCCCATATGTAAAACCTCTATTGTGTGGTGTCAAATATACTGAGCACAGGAAGAGATCAGT